>NC_091364.1:20478592-20533592 GCF_038502225.1 Cherax quadricarinatus | reverse complement strand
GGTCTTGTAGGGAGGAGGTCTTGTAGGGAGGAGGTCTTGTAGGGAGGACGTCTTGTAGGGAGGAGGTCTTGTAGGAAGGAGGTCTTGTAGGAGGAGGTCTTGTAGGAGGACGTCTTGTAGGGAGGAGGTCTTGTAGGGAGGACGTCTTGTAGGGAGGAGGTCTTGTAGGAAGGAGGTCTTGTAGGAAGGAGGTCTTGTAGGAGGAGGTCTTGTAGGGAGGACGTCTTGTAGGGAGGACGTCTTGTAGGGAGGAGGTCTTGTAGGGAGGAGGTCTTGTAGGGAGGAGGTCTTGTAGGGAGGAGGTCTTGTAGGGAGGAGGTCTTGTAGGGAGGAGGTCTTGTAGGGAGGAAGTCTTGTAGGGAGGAGGTCTTGTAGGGAGGAAGTCTTGTAGGGAGGACGTCTTGTAGGGAGGAGGTCTTGTAGGGAGGAGGTCTTGTAGGGAGGTCTTGTAGGGAGGAGGTCTTGTAGGGAGGAGGTCTTGTAGGGAGGAGGTCTTGTAGGAAGTCTTGTAGGGAGGACGTCTTGTAGGGAGGAGGTCTTGTAGGGAGGAGGTCTTGTAGGGAGGAGGTCTTGTAGGGAGGAGGTCTTGTAGGGAGGAGGTCTTGTAGGGAGGAGGTCTTGTAGGGAGGAAGTCTTGTAGGGAGGAGGTCTTGTAGGGAGGAGGTCTTGTAGGGAGGAGGTCTTGTAGGGAGGAAGTCTTGTAGGGAGGAGGTCTTGTAGGGAGGAGGTCTTGTAGGGAGGAGGTCTTGTAGGGAGGAGGTCTTGTAGGTACTCCACCTCAGGTACTCCACCTCAGGTACTCCACCTCAGGTACTCCACCTCAGGTACTCCACCTCAGGTACTCTACCTGAGGTACTCCACCTGAGGTACTCTACCTGATGTACTCCACCTGAGGTACTCCAGCTGAGGTACTCCACCTGAGGTACTCCACCTGAGGTACTCTACCTGAGGTACTCCACCTGAGGTACTCCACCTCAGGTACTCCATCTCAGGTACTCCACCTCAGGTACTCCACCTCAGGTACTCCATCTCAGGTACTCCACCTCAGGTACTCCACCTCAGGTACTCCACCTCAGGTACTCCACCTCAGGTACTCTACCTGAAGTACTCCACCTGAGGTACTCCACCTGAGGTACTCCACCTCAGGTACTCCACCTCAGGTACTCTACCTGAGGTACTCCACCTGAGGTACTCCACCTGAGATACTCCACGTGAGGTACTCCACCTCAGGTACTCCACCTCAGGTACTCCACCTCAGGTACTCCACCTCAGGTACTCCACCTCAGGTACTCCACCTCAGGTACTCCACCTCAGGTACTCCACCTCAGGTACTCCACCTCAGGTACTCCACCTCAGGCACTCCACCTCAGGTACTCCACCTCAGGTACTCCACCTCAGGTACTCCACCTCAGGTACTCCACCTCAGGTACTCCACCTCAGGTACTCCACCTCAGGTACTCCACCTCAGGTACTCTACCTGAAGTACTCCACCTGAGGTACTCCACCTGAGGTACTCCACCTGAGGTACTCCACCTGAGGTACTCCACCTAAGGTACTGCAACTAAGGTACTCCACCTCAGGTACTCCACCTCAGGCACTCCACCTCCACCTGAGGTACTCCACCTGAGGTACTCCACCTAAGGTACTGCAACTCAGGTACTCCACCTCAGGTACTCCACCTCAGGCACTCCACCTCAGGCACTCCACCTCAGGCACTCCACCTCAGGCACTCCACCTCAGGCACTCCACCTCAGGCACTCCACCTCAGGCACCCCACCTCAGGTACTCCACCTCAGGTACTCCACCTCAGGTACTCCACCTCAGGTACTCCACCTCAAGTACTCCACCTCAGGTACTCTACCTCAGGTACTCCACCTCTCTACATTCAGCGCATTAAAACACTAATAAGAGTGCCTCACGAAGCTGGTCCAGTGGCTAACACGACGGTCTGGAGTTCTGAGACTCTCTGACTGAGGGTTCAAATCCCGCCCGTGGTATGGTTTACTAATAAGAGTCCCCGTATCTGATCTATTCGCTTGAAAAATCACAAGTAATGGTTTCCGTCTCTCATTTTGTAGTTGGACTGACAGGTTCTGCACCAAACACAAGAATACGAGAACCAGAAAATTCACAGCGAAAGACCCAGAAGGGGCGAGGAGAAGTGATGTTACAGGAAGAACAGACGGAGGAGAAGACAGGTTGTCGCAAAATTAAAACAGCCAGGGCTACATCCAGCAGCAAAATAAAAACAGCCAGGGCTACATCCAGCAGCAAAATAAAAACAGCCAGGGCTACATCCATCAACAAAATAAAAACAGCCAGGGCTACATCCAGCAGCAAAATAAAAACAGCCAGGGCTACATCCAGCAACAAAATAAAGACAGCCAGGGCTACATCCAGCAACAAAATAAAAACAGCCAGAACTACATCCAGCAGCAAAATTAAAACAGCAAAATCCAGCAACAAAATAAAAACAGCCAGGGCTACATCCAGCAACAAAATAAAAACAGCCAGGGCTACATCCAGCAACAAAATTAAAACAGCCAGGGCTACATCCAGCAACAAAATAAAAACAGCCAGGGCTACGTCCAGCAACAAAATAAAAACAGCCAGGGCTACATCCAGCAACAAAATAAAAACAGCCAGGGCTACATCCAGCTACATCCAGCAACAAAATAAAAACAGCCAGGGCTACATCCAGCAACAAAATAAAAACAGCCAGGGCTACATCCAGCAACAAAATAAAAACAGCCAGGGCTACATCCAGCAACAAAATTAAAAAGCCAGGGCTACAGCCAGGGCTACATCCAGCAACAAAATAAACACAGCCAGGGCTACATCCAGCAACAAAATAAAAACAGCCAGGGCTACATCCAGCAACAAAATAAAAACAGCCAGGGCTACATCCAGCAACAAAACAAAACAGCCAGCCAGGCCAAGCTACATCCAGCAACAAAATAAAAACAGCCAGGGCTACATCCAGCAACAAAATAAGCCAGGGCTACATCCAGCAACAAAATAAAAACAGCCAGGGCTACATCCAGCAACAAAATAAAAACAGCCAGGGCTACATCCAGCAACAAAATAAAAACAGCCAGGGCTACATCCAGCAACAAAATAAAAACAGCCAGGGCTACATCCAGCAACAAAATAAAAACAGCCAGGGCTACATCCAGCAACAAAATAAAAACAGCCAGGGCTACATCCAGCAACAAAATAAAAACAGCCAGGGCTACATCCAGCAACAAAATAAAAACAGCCAGGGCTACATCCAGCAACAAAATAAAAACAGCCAGGGCTACATCCAGCAACAAAATAAAAACAGCCAGGGCTACATCCAGCAACAAAATAAAAACAGCCAGGGCTACATCCAGCAACAAAATAAAAACAGCCAGGGCTACATCCAGCAACAAAATAAAAACAGCCAGGGCTACATCCAGCAACAAAATAAAAACAGCCAGGGCTACATCCAGCAACAAAATAAAAACAGCCAGGGCTACATCCAGCAACAAAATAAAAACAGCCAGGGCTACATCCAGCAACAAAATAAAAACAGCCAGGGCTACATCCAGCAACAAAATAAAAACAGCCAGGGCTACATCCAGCAACAAAATAAAAACAGCCAGGGCTACATCCAGCAACAAAATAAAAACAGCCAGGGCTACATCCAGCAGCTACATCCAGCAACAAAATAAAAACAGGCTACATCCAGCAACAAAATAAAAACAGCCAGGGCTACATCCAGCAACAAAATAAAAACAGCCAGGGCTACATCCAGCAACAAAATAAAAACAGCCAGGGCTACATCCAGCAACAAAATAAAAACAGCCAGGGCTACATCCAGCAACAAAATAAAAACAGCCAGGGCTACATCCAGCAACAAAATAAAAACAGCCAGGGCTACATCCAGCAACAAAATAAAAACAGCCAGGGCTACATCCAGCAACAAAATAAAAACAGCCAGGGCTACATCCAGCAACAAAATAAAAACAGCCAGGGCTACATCCAGCAACAAAATAAAAACAGCCAGGGCTACATCCAGCAACAAAATAAAAACAGCCAGGGCTACATCCAGCAACAAAATAAAAACAGCCAGGGCTACATCCAGCAACAAAATAAAAACAGCCAGGGCTACATCCAGCAACAAAATAAAAACAGCCAGGGCTACATCCAGCAACAAAATAAAAACAGCCAGGGCTACATCCAGCAACAAAATAAACACAGCCAGGGCTACATCCAGCTAAAACAGCCAGGGCTACATCCAGCAACAAAATAAAAACAGCCAGGGCTACATCCAGCAACAAAATAAAAACAGCCAGGGCTACATCCAGCAACAAAATAAAAACAGCCAGGGCTACATCCAGCAACAAAATAAAAACAGCCAGGGCTACATCCAGCAACAAAATAAAAACAGCCAGGGCTACATCCAGCAACAAAATAAAAACAGCCAGGGCTACATCCAGCAACAAAATAAAAACAGCCAGGGCTACATCCAGCAACAAAATAAAAACAGCCAGGGCTACATCCAGCAACAAAATAAAAACAGCCAGGGCTACATCCAGCAACAAAATAAAAACAGCCAGGGCTACATCCAGCAACAAAATAAAAACAGCCAGGGCTACATCCAGCAACAAAATAAAAACAGCCAGGGCTACATCCAGCAACAAAATAAAAACAGCCAGGGCTACATCCAGCAACAAAATAAAAACAGCCAGGGCTACATCCAGCAACAAAATAAAAACAGTCAGGGCTACATCCAGCAACAAAATAAAAACAGCCAGGGCTACATCCAGCAACAAAATAAAAACAGCCAGGGCTACATCCAGCAACAAAATAAAAACAGCCAGGGCTACATCCAGCAACAAAATAAAAACAGCCAGGGCTACATCCAGCAACAAAATAAAAACAGCCAGGGCTACATCCAGCAACAAAATAAAAACAGCCAGGGCTACATCCAGCAACAAAATAAAAACAGCCAGGGCTACATCCAGCAACAAAATAAAAACAGCCAGGGCTACATCCAGCAACAAAATAAAAACAGCCAGGGCTACATCCAGCAAAAAAATGAAAACAGCCAGGGCTACATCCAGCAAAAAAATAAAAACAGCTAGGGCTACATCCAGCAACAAAATAAAAACAGCCAGGGCTACATCCAGCAACAAAATAAAAACAGCCAGGGCTACATCCAGCAACAAAATAAAAACAGCCAGGGCTACATCCAGCAACAAAATAAAAACAGCCAGGGCTACATCCAGCAACAAAATAAAAAAAGCCAGCATCCAGCAACAAAATAAAAACACCCACTGCTACATCCAGCAACAAAATAAAAACAGCCAGGGCTACATCCAGCAACAAAATAAAAACAGCCAGGGCTACATCCAGCAACAAAATAAAAACAGCCAGGGCTACATCCAGCAACAAAATAAAAACAGCCAGGGCTACATCCAGCAACAAAATAAAAACAGCCAGGGCTACATCCAGCAACAAAATAAAAACAGCCAGGGCTACATCCAGCAACAAAATAAAAACAGCCAGGGCTACATCCAGCAACAAAATAAAAACAGCCAGGGCTACATCCAGCAACAAAATAAAAACAGCCAGGGCTACATCCAGCAACAAAATAAAAACAGCCAGGGCTACATCCAGCAACAAAATAAAAACAGCCAGGGCTACATCCAGCAACAAAATAAAAACAGCCAGGGCTACATCCAGCAACAAAATAAAAACAGCCAGGGCTACATCCAGCAACAAAATAAAAACAGCCAGGGCTACATCCAGCAACAAAATAAAAACAGCCAGGGCTACATCCAGCAACAAAATAAAAACAGCCAGGGCTACATCCAGCAACAAAATAAAAACAGCCAGGGCTACATCCAGCAACAAAATAAAAACAGCCAGGGCTACATCCAGCAACAAAATAAAAACAGCCAGGGCTACATCCAGCAACAAAATAAAAACAGCCAGGGCTACATCCAGCAACAAAATAAAAACAGCCAGGGCTACATCCAGCAACAAAATAAAAACAGCCAGGGCTACATCCAGCAACAAAATAAAAACAGCCAGGGCTACATCCAGCAACAAAATAAAAACAGCCAGGGCTACATCCAGCAACAAAATAAAAACAGCCAGGGCTACATCCAGCAACAAAATAAAAACAGCCAGGGATACATCCAGCAACAAAATAAAGACAGCCAGGGCTACATCCAGCAACAAAATAAAACAAAATAAATACAGCCAGGGCTACATCCAGCAACAAAATAAAAACAGCCAGGGCTACATCCAGCAACAAAATAAAAACAGCCAGGGCTACATCCAGCAACAAAATAAAAACAGCCAGGGCTACATCCAGCAACAAAATAAAAACAGCCAGGGCTACATCCAGCAACAAAATAAAAACAGCCAGGGCTACATCCAGCAACAAAATAAAAACAGCCAGGGCTACATCCAGCAACAAAATAAAAACAGCCAGGGCTACATCCAGCAACAAAATAAAAACAGCCAGGGCTACATCCAGCAACAAAATAAAAACAGCCAGGGCTACATCCAGCAACAAAATAAAAACAGCCAGGGCTACATCCAGCAACAAAATAAAAACAGCCAGGGCTACATCCAGCAACAAAATAAAAACAGCCAGGGCTACATCCAGCAACAAAATAAAAACAGCCAGGGCTACATCCAGCAACAAAATAAAAACAGCCAGGGCTACATCCAGCAACAAAATAAAAACAGCCAGGGCTACATCCAGCAACAAAATAAAAACAGCCAGGGCTACATCCAGCAGCAAAATAAAAACAGCCAGGGCTACATCCAGCAACAAAATAAAAACAGCCAGGGCTACATCCAGCAACAAAATAAAAACAGCCAGGGCTACATCCAGCAACAAAATAAAAACAGCCAGGGCTACATCCAGCAACAAAATAAAAACAGCCAGGGCTACATCCAGCAACAAAATAAAAACAGCCAGGGCTACATCCAGCAACAAAATAAAAACAGCCAGGGCTACATCCAGCAACAAAATAAAAACAGCCAGGGCTACATCCAGCAACAAAATAAAAACAGCCAGGGCTACATCCAGCAACAAAATAAAAACAGCCAGGGCTACATCCAGCAACAAAATAAAAACAGCCAGGGCTACATCCAGCAACAAAATAAAAACAGCCAGGGCTACATCCAGCAACAAAATAAAAACAGCCAGGGCTACATCCAGCAACAAAATAAAAACAGCCAGGGCTACATCCAGCAACAAAATAAAAACAGCCAGGGCTACATCCAGCAACAAAATAAAAACAGCCAGGGCTACATCCAGCAACAAAATAAAAACAGCCAGGGCTACATCCAGCAACAAAACAAAAACAGCCAGGGCTACATCCAGCAACAAAACAAAAACAGCCAGGGCTACATCCAGCAACAAAACAAAAACAGCCAGGGCTACATCCAGCAACAAAACAAAAACAGCCAGGGAGACATCCAGCAACAAAATAAAAACAGCCAGGGCTACATCCAGCAAAAAAATGAAAACAGCCAGGGCTACATCCAGCAACAAAATACAGCCAGGGCTACATCCAGCAACAAAATAAAAACAGACAGGGCTACATCCAGCAACAAAATAAAAACAGCCTACATCCAGGGGGCTACATCCAGCATCCAGCAACAAAACAAAAACAGCCAGGGCTACATCCAGCAACAAAATAAAAACAGTCAGGGCTACATCCAGCAACAAAATAAAAACAGCCAGGGCTACATCCAGCAACAAAATAAAAACAGCCAGGGCTACATCCAGCAACAAAATAAAAACAGCCAGGGCTACATCCAGCAACAAAATAAAGACAGCTAGGGCTACATCCAGCAACAAAATAAAAACAGCCAATTCTACATCCAGCAACAAAATAAAAACAGCCAGGGCTACATCCAGCAACAAAATAAAAACAGCCAGGGCTACATCCATCTTCACCAAAGTGAGAGTTTCGGACTAAGTTGCTCTCGGTCAAATGTTACAGTTCAAGCGTTCTCCATTAAGAACATGTAAAACTTTTCCAGAAAACTCTACGTTTGCTTCTGTAGTTTGAAAGTTGAAGCTAAGAAAGATTTCAAGTCTTACCGCATGTAGTCTTTATTATGAGCGACTGTGTGCCAGCTCATACTCAAGGTGCTCTAGCTCATACTCAAGGTACTCCTCTAGCTCATATTCAAGGTACTCCTCTAGCTCATATTCAAGGTACTCCTCTAGCTCATATTCAAGGTACTACTCTAGTTCATATTCAAGGTACTCCTCTAGCTCATATTCAAGGTACTCCACTAGCTCATATTCAAGGTACTACTCTAGCTCATATTCAAGGTACTCCACTAGTTCATATTCAAGGTACTACTCTAGCTCATATTCAAGGTACTCCACTAGCTCATATTCAAGGTACTACTCTAGCTCATATTCAAGGTACTACTCTAGCTCATATTCAAGGTACTCCTCTAGCTCATATTCAAGGTACTCCTCTAGCTCATATTCAAGGTACTCCACTAGCTCATATTCAAGGTACTACTCTAGCTCATATTCAAGGTACTCCTCTAGCTCATATTCAAGGTACTCCACTAGTTCATATTCAAGGTACTACTCTAGCTCATATTCAAGGTACTCCACTAGCTCATATTCAAGGTACTACTCTGGCTCATATTCAAGGTACTACTCTAGTTCATATTCAAGGTACTACTCTAGCTCATATTCAAGGTACTACTCTAGCTCATATTCAAGGTACTCCTCTAGCTCATATTCAAGGTACTCCTCTAGCTCATATTCAAGGTACTCTAGCTCATACTCAAGGAACTCCTCTAGCTCATATTCAAGGTACTCTAGCTCATACTCAAGGTACTCCTCTAGCTCATATTCAAGGTACTCTAGCTCATACTCAAGGTACTACTCTAGCTCATATTCAAGGTACTCCACTAGCTCATATTCAAAGTACTCCTCTAGCTCATATTCAAGGAACTACTCTAGTTCATATTCAAGGTACTACTCTAGCTCATATTCAAGGTACTCCACTAGCTCATATTCAAGGTACTCCACTAGCTCATATTCAAGGTACTACTCTAGTTCATATTCAAGGTACTCCACTAGTTCATATTCTAGGTACTACTCTAGCTCATATTCAAGGTACTCCACTAGCTCATATTCAAGGTACTACTCTAGCTCATATTCAAGGTACTACTCTAGCTCATATTCAAGGTACTCCACTAGCTCATATTCAAGGTACTACTCTAGCTCATATTCAAGGTACTCCACTAGCTCATATTCAAGGTACTACTCTAGCTCATATTCAAGGTACTCCACTAGCTCATATTCAAGGTACTACTCTAGCTCATATTCAACGCACTACTCTAGCTCATATTCAAGGTACTCCTCTAGCTCATATTCAAAGTACTCCACTAGTTCATATTCAAGGTACTACTCTAGCTCATATTCAAGGTACTCCACTAGCTCATATTCAAGGTACTACTCTAGCTCATATTCAAGGTACTACTCTAGTTCATATTCAAGGTACTATTCTAGCTCATATTCAAGGTACTCTCTAGCTCATATTCCTGGAGACCTGGAGTTTACCTGGAGAGAGTTCCGGGGGTCAACGCCCCCGCGGCCCGGTCTGTGACCAGGCCTCCTGGTGGATCAGAGCCTGATCAACCAGGCTGTTGCTGCTGGCTGCACGCAAACCAACGTACGAGCCACAGCCCGGCTGATCAGGAACTGACTTTAGGTGCTTGTCCAGTGCCAGCTTGAAGACTGCCAGGGGTCTGTTGGTAATCCCCCTTATGTGTGCTGGGAGGCAGTTGAACAGTCTCGGGCCCCTGACACTTATTGTATGGTCTCTTAACGTGCTAGTGACACACCTGCTTTTCATTGGGGGATGGTGCATCGTCTGCCATGTCTTTTGCTTTCGTAGTGAGTGATTTTCGTGTGCAAGTTCGGTACTAGTCCCTCTAGGATTTTCCAGGTGTATATAATCATGTATCTCTCCCTCCTGCGTTCCAGGGAATACAGGTTTAGGAACCTCAAGCGCTCCCAGTAATTGAGGTGTTTTATCTCCGTTATGCGCGCCGTGAAAGTTCTCTGTACATTTTCTAGGTCGGCAATTTCACCTGCCTTGAAAGGTGCTGTTAGTGTGCAGCAATATTCCAGCCTAGATAGAACAAGTGACCTGAAGAGTGTCATCATGGGCTTGGCCTCCCTAGTTTTGAAGGTTCTCATTATCCATCCTGTCATTTTTCTAGCAGATGCGATTGATACAATGTTATGGTCCTTGAAGGTGAGATCCTCCGATATGATCACTCCCAGGTCTTTGACGTTGGTGTTTCGCTCTATTTTGTGGCCAGAATTTGTTTTGTACTCTGATGAAGATTTAATTTCCTCATGTTTACCATATCTGAGTAGTTGAAATTTCTCATCTTTGAACTTCATATTGTTTTCTGCAGCCCACTGAAAGATTTGGTTGATGTCCGCCTGGAGCCTTGCAGTATCTGCAATGGAAGACACTGTCATGCAGATTCGGGTGTCATCTGCAAAGGAAGACACGGTGCTGTGGCTGACATCCTTGTCTATGTCGGATATGAGGATGAGGAACAAGATGGGAGCGAGTACTGTGCCTTGTGGAACAGAGCTTTTCACCGTAGCTGCCTCGGACTTTACTCTGTTGACGACTACTCTCTGTGTTCTGTTAGTGAGGAAATTATAGATCCATCGACCGACTTTTCCTGTTATTCCTTTAGCACGCATTTTGTGCGCTATTACGCCATGGTCACACTTGTCGAAGGCCTTTGCAAAGTCTGTATATATTACATCTGCATTCTTTTTGTCTTCTAGTGCATTTAGGACCTTGTCGTAGTGATCCAATAGTTGAGACAGACAGGAGCGACCTGTTCTAAACCCATGTTGCCCTGGGTTGTGTAACTGATGGGTTTCTAGATGGGTGGTGATCTTGCTTCTTAGGACCCTTTCAAAGATTTTTATGATATGGGATGTTAGTGCTATTGGTCTGTAGTTCTTTGCTGTTGCTTTACTGCCCCCTTTGTGGAGTGGGGCTATGTCTGTTGTTTTTAGTAACTGTGGGACGACCCCCGTGTCCATGCTCCCTCTCCATAGGATGGAAAAGGCTCGTGATAGGGGCTTCTTGCAGTTCTTGATGAACACAGAGTTCCATGAGTCTGGCCCTGGGGCAGAGTGCATGGGCATGTCATTTATCGCCTGTTCGAAGTCATTTGGCGTCAGGATAACATCGGATAGGCTTGTGTTAATCAAATTTTGTGGCTCTCTCATAAAAAATTAATTTTGATCTTCGACTCTCAGTCTGGTTAGCGGCTTGCTAAAAACTGAGTCATATTGGGACTTGAGTAGCTCACTCATTTCCTTGCTGTCATCTGTGTAGGACCCATCTTGTTTAAGTAGGGGCCCAATACTGGACGTTGTTCTCGATTTTGATTTGGCATAGGAGAAGAAATACTTTGGGTTTCTTTCGATTTCATTTATGGCTTTTAGTTCTTCCCGCGATTCCTGACTCCTAAAGGATTCTTTTAGCTTAAGTTCGATGCTTGCTATTTCTCTGACCAGTGTCTCCCTACGCATTTCAGATATATTGACCTCTTTTAGCCGCTCTGTTATTCTTTTCCGTCGCCTGTAAAGGGAGCGCCTGTCTCTTTCTATTTTACATCTACTCCTCCTTTTTCTTAGAGGAATAAGCCTTGTGCATACATCGAGTGCCACCGAGTTAATCTGTTCTAGGCATAAGTTGGGGTCTGTGTTGCTTAGTATATCTTCCCAGCTTATATCGGTTAGGACTTGGTTTACTTGGTCCCACTTTATGTTTTTGTTATTGAAGTTGAATTTGGTGAATGCTCCCTCGTGACTAGTCTCATTATGTCGGTCTGGGGCTCCACGCATACATGTCTGAACCTCAATTATGTTGTGATCTGAGTATATTGTTTTTGATATGGTGACATTTCTTATCAGATCATCATTGTTAGTGAAGATGAGGTCTAGTGTATTCTCCAGTCTAGTAGGCTCTATTATTTGCTGGTTTAAATTGAATTTTGTGCAGAGATTTAAAAGCTCGTGTGAGTGGGAGTTTTCATCAGAGCTGCCTCCTGGTGTTATTACTGCAACAATATTATTTGCTATATTCTTCCATTTTAGGTGCCTTAAGTTGAAATCCCCCAGGAGCAAGATGTTGGGTGCAGGAGCTGGAAGATTTTCCAGACAGTGGTCAATCTTTAACAGCTGTTCCTGGAATTGCTGGGATGTTGCATCCGGAGGCTTGTAGACTACCACAATGACTAGGTTTTGGTTCTCGACCTTTACTGCTAAAACTTCCACTACATCATTTGAGGCATTTAGCAGTTCTGTGCAAACAAGTGACTCTGCAATGTACAGGCCAACCCCCCTCCCCCTTTTGCCTGTTCACTCTGTCACATCTGTATAGGTTGTAACCTGGGATCCATATTTCGTTGTCCAAGTGATCCTTTATGTGGGTCTCAGTGAAAGCCGCGAACATTGCCTTTGCCTCTGCAAGCAGTCCACGGATGAAAGGTATTTTGTTGTTTGTTGCTGGCTTTAGACCCTGTATATTTGCAAAGAAGAATGTTATCGGACTGGTGGTATTGTTGGTACTGGGGGGGGGATTTTTTTTTCCGGCATTAGTATCTGTATCTGTTGGTTTGGAGTGGAGGCCATCGACTGTGGTTCCACTCCAGGAATGACTGGATTTGGTGTACGATTTCTGCCATTTCCTGCCAGTTTTTTTTCCTTCCTGGCACTAAAAAACCTCTCCCTCTTGAGTGGCTGTGGCTACCCAGGTTTTCCCATGGCCTGGATGTTTTGTATCTTTTTGTCCCCTTTAGATGGTATGCCTGGCAATTTAAGTTATAGCACAGACTTTCCTGTACTGAAGAGGTACACAGTTCAGGGTGAAAAAGCTTACAGGAAGGGAGTTTGCATTTTCCTGTTGTCATATGGGCATGGCATTTTCTAGGGTGGTCATAGTTGCATGTCCCATCTGTTTTTCCAGATTTCCCATGCCAGCAGATACCAAGTGCATAGTATGTGCACAGGCTTGGTTTCCGTTTGCCTTGGGTTTCTGTGACTGTATTCCCTGTTGGTGCATGTTTCCCTGTCTTACTTCTATCATCCCTAGCACCAACAATGGAGCTCCCACCAGTTGTTTTTGGTAATATATCCTCACTATTGCTAGTGGAGTCCTCTTGTTTGCTATTTCCTGCGGTATTTCTAGTTTGCAATATTGGTTTTATCTTATCTTTGACTACACTTGTTTCCCTACTATGGCTCCTGTCCCCTATGAGGTCATTTATATGTATTCCTTCCTGCGTATAATTCCCGACTACCTGGACAAAATCTCCAGCTTCACCATTACTGTCTCCCAGGACAGCATCTCCAGCTTCACCATTACTGTCTCCCAGGACAGCACCTCCAGCTTCACCATTACTGTCTCCCAGGACAGCACCTCCAGCTTCACCATTACTGTCTCCCAGGACAGCACTATCAGCCCCACATTTACTGACTACCAGGACTTCATCTCCAGCCTTACAGTTTCTGACTACATGGCCAGTATCAAGGGCAGTACCATTCAGCCCAGACTTTTTATGTTCCCATCTGTTGTAGAAAGCTTCCAGGTTTTCTATGAAAGCAGCTTTTATGTTGTCCTCTTTTAATACCCTTGTGATTTTAGTCCACAGATTTATCTCATTTGGGCATACCCAAAAACACTTCCCTGTTTTAATACTGCTTGTAGCTAGTTCTTGGATATCTGCACAAGGGGCGTGACACCAATTTCCACAAAAATGACAATTTATCCATGTGGAAGCCCGTTTGTTTGACTGACCACAGACTACACACAGCTTCATAATGATTTGAATGGTTGATTTACTGCAATTCTACTAGCAACCTCTTGAATATTCTATTAATAACCTCCTTAAATGAAGCTCTAGCTATTTGTATTTCTGTTTCTAACTGTTTTTGTATATTGGACAGCTTACCGTGCACGTTCCTGATATATATTTAATGTTTGTGTTTATAAGGGCGCCTACAACCCCATCTAGCTCATATTCAAGGTACTACTCTAGCTCATATTCAAGGCACTCCACTAGCTCATATTCAAGGTACTATAGCTCATATTCAAGGTACTACTCTAGTTCATATTCAAGGTACTACTCTGGCTCATATTCAAGGTACTACTCTAGCTCATATTCAAGGCACTACTCTAGCTCATATTCAAGGTACTCCACTAGCTCATATTCAAGGTACTACTCTAGTTCATATTCAAGGTACTACTCTAGCTCATATTCAAGGTACTACTCTAGCTCATATTCAAGGTACTACTCTAGCTCATATTCAAGGTACTACTCTAGCTCATATTCAAGGTACTCCTCTAGCTCATATTCAAGGTACTCCACTAGCTCATATTCAAGGTACTCCACTAGCTCATATTCAAGGTACTCCTCTAGCTCATATTCAAGGTACTACTCTAGCTCATATTCAAGGTACTCATATTCAAGGTACTCTCATATTCAAGGTACTCCACTAGCTCATATTTCAAGGTACTCATATTCAAGGTACTACCTCTACTCCAAGGTACTACTCTACCTCACATTCAAGGTACTCCACTAGCTCATATTCAAGGTACTCCACTAGCTCATATTCAAGGTACTCCTCTAGCTCATATTCAAGGTACTACTCTAGCTCATATTCAAGGTACTACTCTAGCTCATATTCAAGGTACTCCACTAGCTCATATTCAAGGTACTCCTCTAGCTCATATTCAAGGTACTACTCTAACTCACATTCAAGGTACTACTCTAGCTCATATTCAAGGTACTACTCTAGCTCATATTCAAGGTACTACTCTAGATCACATTCAAGGTACTACTCTAGCTCACATTCAAGGTACTACTCTAGCTCATATTCAAGGTACTACTCTAGCTCACATTCAAGGTACTACTCTAGATCACATTCAAGGTACTACTCTAGCTCACATTCAAGGTACTACTCTAGCTCATATTCAAGGTACTACTCTAGCTCATATTCAAGGTACTACTCTAGCTCACATTCAAGGTACTACTCTAGCTCACATTCAAGGTACTACTCTAGCTCATATTCAAGGTACTACTCTAGCTCATATTCAAGGTACTACTCTAGCTCATATTCAAGGTACTACTCTAGCTCATATTCAAGGTACTACTCTAGCTCATATTCAAGGTACTACTCTAGCTCATATTCAAGGTACTACTCTAGCTCATTTTCAAGGTACTTCTCTAGCTCATATTCAAGGTACTGCTCTAGCTCACATTCAAGGTACTACTCTAGCTCACATTCAAGGTACTACTCTAGCTCATATTCAAGGTACTACTCTAGCTCATATTCAAGGTACTACTCTAGCTCATATTCAAGGTACTACTCTAGCTCATATTCAAGGTACTACTCTAGCTCATATTCAAGGTACTACTCTAGCTCACATTCAAGGTACTACTCTAGCTCACATTCAAGGTACTACTCTAGCTCACATTCAAGGTACTACTCTAGCTCATATTCAAGGTACTACTCTAGCTCATATTCAAGGTACTACTCTAGCTCATATTCAAGCTACTACTCTAGCTCATATTCAAGGTACTACTCTAGCTACTACTCTAGCTCATTCAAGGTACTACAGCTCACATTCAAGGTACATATCTAGCTCATATTCAAGGTACTACTCTAGCTCATATTCAGCTCAGGTACTACTCTAGCTCATATTCAAGGTACTACTCTAGCTCATATTCAAGGTACTATTCAAGGTACTACTCTAGCTAGCTCATATTCAAGGCACTACTCTAGCTCACATTCAAGGTACTACTCTAGCTCACATTCAAGGTACTACTCTAGCTCACATTCAAGGTACTACTCTAGCTCATATTCAAGGTACTACTCTAGCTCATATTCAAGGTACTACTCTAGCTCATATTCAAGGTACTACTCTAGCTCATATTCAAGGTACTACTCTAGCTCATATTCAAGGTACTACTCTAGCTCATATTCAAGGTACTACTCTAGCTCACATTCAAGGTACTACTCTAGCTCACATTCAAGGTACTACTCTAGCTCACATTCAAGGTACTACTCTAGCTCATATTCAAGGTACTACTCTAGCTCATATTCAAGGTACTACTCTAGCTCATATTCAAGGTACTACTCTAGCTCATATTCAAGGTACTACTCTAGCTCATATTCAAGGTACTACTCTAGCTCACATTCAAGGTACTACTCTAGCTCACATTCAAGGTACTACTCTAGCTCACATTCAAGGTACTACTCTAGCTCACATTCAAGGTACTACTCTAGCTCATATTCAAGGTACTACTCTAGCTCATATTCAAGGTACTACTCTTACTCATATTCAAGGTACTACTCTAGCTCATATTCAAGGTACTACTCTAGCTCATATTCAAGGTACTACTCTAGCTCATATTCAAGGTACTACTCTAGCTCATATTCAAGGTACTACTCTAGCTCATATTCAAGGTACTACTCTAGCTCATATTCAAGGTACTCCTTTAGTTCTTAAAGGCCGTTGTTGAAATAAATATTTCTGTTGGACATTCTCTGAACATTTTTCCTAACATTCTCTCTCAGCTGAACACAGACTTGACTACTGTCGGAGGTTTCACTCTGGTTTTCCTCGATATCAATACATCTGCAAACATTTTCATAGTTTTTATGTTTTCTCTCAGAGTACCAACTATCTGTCAGAGACGTGTCAGCAGTACCTTTGAGGGAGACAATGCATAAAGTGTTAGGAAGCGTTGAACACCGTAACTTAGCCATGTACTGATAAGTTCCTTCAGAAACCTGTCAATATTCTCCTCGGTTCAAGGGAGATCCCTCTCTCAAGATATTCTTAATATTTTCAAGATAGTACTGACAATAATTTCCATTTAAGTAAGAACAAAGGCACTCAGACTAGCATAATCCTTTGCCTTTGGTCGACATACTCCTTTCCTTCTTGTGAAATGTTGCAACCCTTGAATGGGTTGAAATTTATATATATATATATATATATATATATATATATATATATATATATATATATATATATATATATATATATATATATATATATATATATATATGTATATATATATATATATATATATATATATATATATATATATATATATATATATATATATATATATATAATTATTACCTTTTCATATAATTTTATATTGCTTATATTTGCGATAATAGCTAAATCGTAAATATATGATTTTATATTATTTGACTTAGTTATTTTGTTAGGTAGGATGTTACATATTATGTGCTCAGTTCAAGTCTTGATTGTCTAACTACTGCAATTATCGCTCCTTGCTCGTTATGCTGCCGGCTTCTGTTTCCGAGCTGCAGCTGTCCACTGAGCTATCACGTGATCGAGGGGGAGGGGTGTCCTCACCTCGCCTGAAGTATTCAGTCTGGTCTAGACTCGCTTGGTGGTTGGACGTATTCCTGACAAAGTGCCTAAATCTCCCTTATAGGCCCTTGTTGGAAGACCGTCTCTTGTCTCATTATTGTTAGTTCTGTAGAACTCTGTTCACAGAACATTGTATAGACTTGGTGATTTTCGACGTTGTACTGAGGTTGTGTGTCGCATAGACACTCTGAGCAACTCAGGTCCTGAGCTGTAGCTTCTGACCTAACTTGTACTGGTATCTGTGTATTATCACAGTCGGGGATTTTCTTATGCTGAACTTAGATTCAGTAGTATGGGAGTTTTGTGACTTTTGTGGAGGATCTGCAGATGGTCCCTACTTAGTGTCGTTATATTATCACCTTGTTCCTGATTCTGTGTCGCAGTTGCTTGTTATATTGCTATTGGGCTTAGCATTCTTTTTATTGTTCAAGCAGACTGTTCTGACTGCCAGTTGGTCAAGAACTTAGTTTATTTGAGGGCTTTGTCAGTCACTTGTTTAAGTCTAGTTGAGTCTTGAGACATAGCGAACTACTTAGAGCACTTACACACATACACACAAACTTGTACATATTTATAATATCTTATTAAATGTTAATGTACCAGACGGTACTTATGACATAATATGTGATATGTGGTTTCAGCACAATACTATTGTATACGAGAGAAGTAATTATTATTATTAATTTGTTTGAATTTATTAATTTAATTTAATTTGATGATATACGCCTAGACAACTTAATAAATTTATTAAATTTTATTTTCTCTAGTTAGTAGCCTACCAGTTATAATCCTGAAGCACTATTGAATCATACTGAATTCTAATGGATAATTGGACAAGGATACTGACTACTTGTTACGAAAACCCAGTAATAGGCTGGATGCTAGAAGGGCAGTCCTTTCTAGTATTCACTGGAGATCTCTAAGCTTTTAGAATCACGTTTTTTGTAATATGAAAGTCCCAGAAGAAATCAGAGTAACCAAACATTCGCACATTCAGTAAGTTGCAACACTGAGTACAGTACGACGTATATTTGATGGCAGTTCTGTTGTTGATGATCCAGCTGGAGCTGGCTGCTCATCAGTACATATGCTTTTACCAGCATTTACATTTTGCTCATGAGAATAAGCTTGTCACTAATAAACACTTGCACTTTGTTCAAGCTTGAGAGCATCAAATGTTTGTCATCCTACCGCTCCAACCTGGCATTAAAGTGTTGAGTTCTCTTAACCCTTCTTTAAGGCTCAAATCACAAAGAATTCTCTTTGGAATGTCCTCTGTTATGTCGCTTATTTGAGGAAAAAATAAGGTTAAATTTCTTGTCAGGTTAGATACTGTGATATCAAGCACCCAATTACAGGCGATGAAATAAGCACAGAAATTGGCTAATTATGTGTCTATGGTGCCACTAGTGTGTTTATTTAGAAATGTAATTATTTCACACAACACATTCGTTTTTTTTTTTTGAGGAAGAAAAACACCAAATGTTTTACATATAAAAAAAAATCACGTAACTTTTAATGGAAACTTGAAATACGTAAAAAACTGTATACTGTTATTTTTAGTTATAGTTCGTTTCCCGCCACACTGACGATAAAACTGGATTTTCGAAAAAATGTTTATTTTTTAGTCCTCTATAATATCTAAAACGTTTTTTGCTATAATCAACCGTTCAAGAGTTATCACACAAAAACGCAAATAGGCACAATTTTCCAAGATGGCGGATGTGGGTCAGTGTGCAAGAATGTTGATTTCTGGTATGTTAATTTAAGGAGCTACAACAATACTGTGCAGTCGTGTTGAAAATATTTTTGAGATAAAACCCTAGAATAACTTGACTATGTAAAACCCGGAGGGTTTTTAAAGTAGTGTGAGAATACCTCTGACAAGGCAGTAGTTAAATGATTGATGGTAAAACTGTTTCTTTCATTTTTTTGATGACTAGTGAAATGTAAACAAAATAAAAAATATTTTAAATTGCAAGCAATATATTCAATATAACTGCAAAGCAAAATGGAAAATAAAGAAAAATGAAACAGTTCTATATTTTTTACTTTCTCCTTCAGATGAATATAGATTTTTAGATAAATATAGGGATAAAAAGTGGTGGCCAGCCGGGGTGGATGGCTTTTTCAATTCGTCCACTAGGTTGCAGGACACCAAAAAGCCTTCACTAGCACTGACCTATTTGTTTACTCAGCTCTCAAATATTTTCTGTGCTGCATGTTTGTGTGTGTATCTGGTGTGTACATAATGTGTGCTGGTGCACACACTGTGTGTATTGTGTTTAGTGTGTGTAGTGTGTACAGTGTGTGTGGGCGTGTATAGTGTGTAATGCACAGTGTGTGTGTGTTTACAGTGTATAGCGTGTACAGTGTGTGTCGTGCATATAGTGTGTATGGGCATGTATTGTGTGTACAGTGTGTGTAGTGTGCCCCTGTATGGTGTGCACATTGCTTGTGTGACGTGCACAATGTGTGCACATGAACGGTGAGTACAGTGTGTGCGCATGAACGGTGTGTACAGTGTGCGCGCATGAACGGTGTGTACAGTGTGCATTACGAACAAGTGTAGTCTAGTGGCCTGTACACCTGGCACATTATAACCAAGAGGAACGAGCAAAAGGAAGAGGAGAGTAAATACATATATCTTCTCCTACAAACATCAAGAAATATATATAATATTTACAAAGGATATGTACAGAAAGGCACTTTTGCAAGCAAGAGAAACGGTGAGAACTGTCGTCGACCAGACTTGGAGGTAAGTCTGCCAGTGTTGCTTCACCAGTGTCACACTTATCTTCACAACTTTGAGAGGCCTCCTTGTGGTATGGATGTGTGACATACCCAGAATAAAATATAATGTACTCTTAACATGCCAGAGTGTGTGTGTGCACATACATGGTATGTGTGTGCATGTATGTTGTGTGTGGTGTGAACAGTGTGTGTGTGTGTGTGTGTGTGTGTGTGTGTGTGTGTGTGTGTGTGTGTGTGTGTGTGTGTGTGTGTGTGTATGTGTGAGTGTGTGTGTGTGTGTGTGTGTGTGTGTGTGTATGTGTGAGTGTGTGTGTGTGTGTGTGTGTGTGTGTGTGTGTGTGTGTGTGTGTGTGTGTGTGTGTGTGTGTGTGTGTGTGAGTGTGTGTGTGAGTGTGTGTGTGTGTGTGTGTGTGTGTGTGTGTGTGTGTGTGTGTGTGTGTGTGTGTGTGTGAGTGTGTGAGTGTGTGTGTGTGTGTGTGTGTGTGTGTGTGTGTGTGTGTATGTGTGTGTGTGTGTGTGTGTGTGTGTGTGTGTGTGTGTGTACATGTTTCTTGTGTATGTGTACAGTGTGTACTCACCTATTTGTGGTTGCAGAGTTCGAGACTCACCTCCGGGGATCGCCTCTTCACTGACCACTACTAAGTCCACTCTCTCCTTGCTCCATGAATTTTATCATACCTCGTCTTAAAACTGTATGTTTCCTGCCTTCAGTACATCCTTGCTAGGCTATTCCACTTCCTGACAACTCTATGACTGAAGAAATACTTCCTAACATCCCTTTGACACAGAAACAAGGGGTCACAACTTCCAGTTGTGACCCCTTGTTTCTGTGTCCCATCTCTGGAACATCCTGTCTCTCTCCACCTTAACTATTCCTCGCAGTATTTTGTTTGTAAATGGGTAAATGTAGCATCGCCTGCCGAGTCTTTTGCTTTCGTAAGGAGTGATTTCCGTGAGCAGATTTGGGACTAGACACTCTTAAGATTTTCCATCTTTCTCGCCTGCATTCCAAGGAGTACAGGTCAAGGGGCTTCAGCCGTTCCCAGTAATTAAGGTGCTTGATTGTAGTGAAATTTCTCTGTGTATTCTCCAGGTCTGCAATTTTGCCTGCTTTGAAAGGAGCCGTTAGTATACAGCAGTATACTAGAAAAAAATAAGCGATTTGAAGAGACGCATCAATGCTTTGGCATCTCTAATTCTGAAGGTTCTCATTATCCATCCTATTATTTTCCTAGATGTGGTAGAGACTTTGTTGTCATCAGAGAATCTCACTTTCTAAGATATTATCACTTCCAGGTTCTTCACATTTGTTTTTTCTCTATTGTGTGGTTGAAAATTGTTTTGTACTCCGATTCAGTTTTTATTTGCTCGAAAATTCCACAGTGATCTTGATATTGTTTTCTGAGGCCCATTAAAGACTTGGTTAACGTCAGCTTGGAGATTCTCAGTGTCCTCAATGGATGACACTGTCGTGCATATTCTGGCATCGTCAGCAAAGGACACGGTGCTGTAGCTTACATCTCTGTCTATGTCAGAAATGAGGATGAGGAAAAGGACGGGGGCAAGTACTGTGCCCTGTGGAGCAGAGCTTTTCACTGTAGCAGCCTCTGACTCTGCTTACTATTACTCTTTGTGTTCGATTTGTTGGGAAGTTATAGATCCATCTACAAATTTTCCTGTTATTCCTTTAGCACACATTTGGTGTGTTCTTCATGATTGCACCTGTCGAAGAATATTGCGAAGTCTATGTATACTACATCTGCATTTTGTTAGTTCTCCGGTGCATCCAAGACCACGTCATAGTAGTCGAGTATTTGTATAAGGCAGGAACGAGGTCGCTCCTGCTCTAAAAACTTGCTGCCTGGGTTGCGCAATTGTTGGGTGTCCAGGAGGTTGGCGATCCTGCTTCTTAGAACCCTTTCAAAGATTTTAATTATAAGGGACGTTAGTGGTATTTGTCTGAAATTCATTATAATTGCTTTTTATATCACCTTTAATGAGTGGGGTTATATCCACTGTTTTTAGTGACGGTGGGATGATCGCCGTATTTATGCTCCCCCTCCCTAGAATATTTAAGGCACGTGACAGGGGCTTCTTGCAGTTCTTGATGAAGACGGAGTTCCACGAGTCTGGGCCTGGGGCAGAGTGCATGGGTATGTCATTTATTGTTTTTCCAAAGTCCTGTGGTGTTAAGGGTATATCAGATATTCTGGAATTAACCAAATTATATTTTAGTTATAAAAAATAATTTACATTGTCAACCCTTATTCTATTTAACGGCTCATTAATAACTGAGAGATATTACTAGTTCAGTATCTTACCTATTTCTTTGCTGTCATCTGTGTAAGTCTCATCTCATTTACTCAAAGGTCCAATACAGGATGTGATTTTTACACTAAAATTGGCAGTAGAAAAGAAATATTTTTGATTTCTTTCAATATTATTTATTGCTTTAAGTTCTTGTGTTTCTTGGCTCCTCTGTGGTTCCTTAAGCTTAATTCTGATACTTTCTATTTGAATTTTCATCTGATCTGCCTCCTGGGTTTATCTCTGCCCAAACATTATTTCCAGCTTTCTTCCATTTTAGGTGTCTTAAGGTGAAATCATCCAGCAACAAGATATTTGGACCTGGAGTTGGAAGATTTTTAAGACAAGTCAATTAACAGCCAAAACTTCAACTCCATCATTTGTGGTGTCTAGTAATTCTGAGCAAACGAGCGACTCTGTGACACACAGGCTCTCGCCCCCCCCTCCCTCCTCCCTCCCAAACGTTGTTGCCTATTCTTCCTGTCGCTTCTAAATAGTGATCTTTCATGTGGGTCTCTGTGAAAGCCGTAAACATTGCATTTGACTCTGAGAGGAATCCACTGATGAAAGGTATTTTGTTTTCGGTTGATGGCTTTAAACCTGTACATTTGCAAATAAAAATGCTATCGTATTGATTATATCTAAGTCTATTTTTTTGTTCTACTGTGTGATTAGAATTATTATATATAACTCCGTTCTAGCTTTTAATTCCTCAGGTTTTCCATAACGGAGTAGCAAGAATTTACCCTCACTGAGCATCATATTATTTTCTGCGGCTTATTGGAAGACTTGGTATATATCCACATGAAGATGATTTGCAGTGTACTCAATGGTGACACTCATGCAAATTCTGTATCGTCTGCAGAGACACACACGATGCTGGGTTCACATATCCGTCTATGTCAGGTATCAACATGAGGAAAAGAATGGGAGCGATTACAGTGTGTACAGTGTATGCGCGTGTATAGTGCATAGTTTGTACTGTATGGTGTGTACAGTGTGTGCACGTGTACTCACCTAATTGTACCCACCTAACTGTGGTTGCAGGGGTGGAGACTTAGCTCCTGGCCCCGACTCTTCACTGAACGCTACTAGGTCCTCTCTCTCCCTGCTCCATGAGCTTTATCATACCTCGTCTTAAAGCTATGTATGGTTCCTGCATCCACGACATCACTTGCTATACTATTCCACTTCATGACTACTCTATGACTGAAGAAATACTTCCTAACATCCCTTTGACTCATCTGAGTCTTACGCTTCCAGTTGTGACGCCTTGTTGTTGTGTTCCATCTCTGGAACATCCTGTCTCTGTCCACCTCGTCTATTCCACGCAGTATTTTGTATGTCGTTATGGTGTGTACATTGTGTGCAGGTGTATACAGTTTATGATGTGTACAGTATACATACGTGTATGGCGTGTACAGTGTGCATGTATGGTGTATACACTGTATGTACGTGCATGATGTGTAAATGTATGTCTGATGTATACAATGTATGTGTATGATGTGTAATTGTATGATGTATACAGTGTATGTACGCGTATATATACAGTGTACGAGAGTATGGTGTGTGAAGTGTATGTGTATGATGTATAGTGTACGTATGTTTGTGGTGTGTACAGTGTGTGTGCATGTATTGTGTGCACAGTGTGTGCGTGAATGGTGTCTACAGTGTATGTAGGTGTAAGTGCACAGTGTAAGAGTGTGTGGTGTGTACAGTGTATGTACGAGTGCATGGTGTGTACAGTATACGTAAGAGTGTACGGTATGTACAGTGTATGTACGAATGTATGGTCTGTACAGTGTACGAGTGTGTGGTGTGTACATTGTACGAGTGTGTGGTGTGTACAGTGTACGAGTGTGTGGTGTGTACAGTGTACGAGTGTGTGGTGTGTACATTGTACGAGTGTGTGATGTGTACAGTGTACGAGTGTGTGATGTGTACAGTGCACGAGTGTGTGATGTGTACATTGTACGAGTGTGTGATGTGTACAGTGTACGAGTGTGTGGTGTGTACATTGTACGAGTGTGTGGTGTGTACAGTGTACGAGTGTGTGATGTGTACAGTGTACGAGTGTGTGGTGTGTACATTGTACGAGTGTGTGGTGTGTACAGTGTACGAGTGTGTGATGTGTACAGTGTACGAGTGTGTGATGTGTACAGTGTACGAGTGTGTGGTGTGTACATTGTACGAGTGTGTGATGTGTACATTGTACGAGTGTGTGGTGTGTACAGTGTACGAGTGTGTGGTGTGTACAGTGTACGAGTGTGTGGTGTGTACATTGTACGAGTGTGTGGTGTGTACAGTGTACGAGTGTGTGGTCTGTACATTGTACGAGTGTGTGGTGTGTACAGTGTACGAGTGTGTGGTGTGTACATTGTACGAGTGTGTGGTGTGTACAGTGTACGAGTGTGTGGTGTGTACATTGTACGAGTGTGTGGTGTGTACAGTGTACGAGTGTGTGGTGTGTACAGTGTCCGAGTGTGTGGTGTGTACAGTGTACGAGTGTGTGGTGTGTACAGTGTACGAGTGTGTGGTGTGTACAGTGTACGAGTGTGTGGTGTGTACAGTGTACGAGTGTGTGGTGTGTACAGTGTACGAGTGTGTGGTGTACAGTGTACGAGTGTGTGGTGTGTACAGTGTACGAGTGTGTGGTGTGTACAGTGTACGAGTGTGTGGTGTGTACAGTGTACGAGTGTGTGGTGTGTACAGTGTACGAGTGTGTGGTGTGTACAGTGTACGAGTGTGTGGTGTGTACAGTGAACGAGTGTGTGGTGTGTACAGTGTACGAGTGTGTGGTCTGTACAGTGTACGAGTGTGTGGTCTGTACGGTGTACGAGTGTGTGGTGTGTACAGTGTACGAGTGTGTGGTGTGTACAGTGTACGAGTGTGTGGTCTGTACAGTGTACGAGTGTGTGGTGTGTACAGTGTACGAGTGTGTGGTGTGTACAGTGTACGAGTGTGTGGTGTGTACAGTGTACGAGTGTGTGGTGTGTACAGTGTACGAGTGTGTGGTCTGTACAGTGTACGAGTGTGTGGTGTGTACAGTGTACGAGTGTGTGGTCTGTACAGTGTACGAGTGTGTGGTGTGTACAGTGTACGAGTGTGTGGTGTGTACAGTGTACGAGTGTGTGGTGTGTACAGTGTACGAGTGTGTGGTCTGTACAGTGTACGAGTGTGTGGTGTGTACAGTGTACGAGTGTGTGGTGTGTACAGTGTACGAGTGTGTGGTGTGTACAGTGTACGAGTGTGTGGTGTGTACAGTGTACGAGTGTGTGGTGTGTACAGTGTACGAGTGTGTGGTGTGTACAGTGTACGAGTGTGTGGTCTGTACAGTGTACGAGTGTGTGGTGTGTACAGTGTACGAGTGTGTGGTGTGTACAGTGTACGAGTGTGTGGTGTGTACATTGTACGAGTGTGTGGTGTGTACAGTGTACGAGTGTGTGGTGTGTACAGTGTACGAGTGTGTGGTCTGTACAGTGTACGAGTGTGTGGTGTGTACAGTGTACGAGTGTGTGGTCTGTACAGTGTACGAGTGTGTGGTCTGTACAGTGTACGAGTGTGTGGTGTGTACAGTGTACGAGTGTGTGGTCTGTACAGTGTATGTGTGGTGTGTACAGTGTACGAGTGTGTGCTGTGTACAGTGTACGAGTGTGTGGTGTGTACAGTGTACGAGTGTGTGGTCTGTACAGTGTACGAGTGTGTGGTGTGTACATTGTACGAGTGTGTGGTGTGTACATTGTACGAGTGTGTGGTGTGTACAGTGTACGAGTGTGTGGTCTGTACAGTGTACGAGTGTGTGGTGTGTACAGTGTACGAGTGTGTGGTGTGTACAGTGTACGAGTGTGTGGTCTGTACAGTGTACGAGTGTGTGATGTGTACAGTGTACGAGTGTGTGGTGTGTACAGTGTACGAGTGTTTGGTGTGTACAGTGTACGAGTGTGTGGTGTGTACAGTGTACGAGTGTGTGGTGTGTACATTGTACGAGTGTGTGGTGTGTACAGTGTACGAGTGTGTGGTGTGTACATTGTACGAGTGTGTGGTGTGTACAGTGTACGAGTGTGTGGTGTGTACATTGTACGAGTGTGTGGTGTGTACAGTGTACGAGTGTGTGGTGTGTCCATTGTACGAGTGTGTGGTGTGTACATTGTACGAGTCTGTGGTGTGTACAGTGTACGAGTGTGTGGTCTGTACAGTGTACGAGTGTGTGGTCTGTACAGTGTACGAGTGTGTGGTGTGTACAGTGTACGAGTGTGTGGTCTGTACAGTGTACGAGTGTGTGGTCTGTACAGTGTACGAGTGTGTGGTGTGTACAGTGTACGAGTGTGTGGTGTGTACAGTGTACGAGTGTGTTTTGTGTACAGTGTACGAGTGTGTGGTGTGTACAGTGTACGAGTGTGTGGTGTGTACAGTGTACGAGTGTGTGGTCTGTACAGTGTACGAGTGTGTGGTCTGTACAGTGTACGAGTGTGTGGTGTGTACATTGTACGAGTGTGTGGTGTGTACATTGTACGAGTGTGTGGTGTGTACAGTGTACGAGTGTGTGGTCTGTACAGTGTACGAGTGTGTGGTGTGTACAGTGTACGAGTGTGTGGTCTGAACAGTGTACGAGTGTGTGGTCTGTACAGTGTACGAGTGTGTGATGTGTACAGTGTACGAGTGTGTGGTGTGTACAGTGTACGAGTGTATGGTCTGTACAGTGTACGAGTGTGTGGTGTGTACAGTGTACGAGTGTGTGGTCTGAACAGTGTACGAGTGTGTGGTCTGTACAGTGTACGAGTGTGTGGTGTGTACAGTGTACGAGTGTGTGGTGTGTACAGTGTACGAGTGTGTGGTGTGTACAGTGTAGAGTGTGTGGTGTGTACATTGTACGAGTGTGTGGTGTGTACAGTGTAGAGTGTGTGGTGTGTACAGTGTACGAGTGTGTGGTGTGTACAGTGTACGAGTGTGTGGTGTGTACAGTGTACGAGTGTGTGGTGTGTACAGTGTACGAGTGTGTGGTGTGTACAGTGTAGTGTGTGGTGTGTACAGTGTACGAGTGTGTGGTGTGTACAGTGTACGAGTGTGTGGTGTGTACAGTGTACGAGTGTGTGGTCTGTACAGTGTAGGAGTGTGTGGTCTGTACAGTGTACGAGTGTGTGGTGTGTACAGTGTACGAGTGTGTGGTGTGTACAGTGTACGAGTGTGTGGTGTGTACAGTGTACGAGTGTGTGGTGTGTACATTGTACGAGTGTGTGGTGTGTACAGTGTACGAGTGTGTGGTGTGTACAGTGTACGAGTGTGTGGTGTGTACAGTGTACGAGTGTGTGGTGTGTACAGTGTACGAGTGTGTGGTCTGTACAGTGTACGAGTGTGTGGTGTGTACATTGTACGAGTGTGTGGTGTGTACATTGTACGAGTGTGTGGTGTGTACAGTGTACGAGTGTGTGGTGTGTACATTGTACGAGTGTGTGGTGTGTACAGTGTACGAGTGTGTGGTGTGTACAGTGAACGAGTGTGTGGTTTGTACAGTGAAGAGTGTGTGGTGTGTACAGTGTACGAGTGTGTGGTGTGTACAGTGTACGAGTGTGTGGTGTGTACAGTGTACGAGTGTGTGGTGTGTACAGTGTACGAGTGTGTGGTGTGTACAGTGTACGAGTGTGTGGTGTGTACAGTGTACGAGTGTGTGGTCTGTACAGTGTAAGAGTATGTGGTCTGTACAGTGTACGAGTGTGTGGTGTGTACAGTGTACGAGTGTGTGGTGTGTACAGTGTACGAGTGTGTGGTGTGTACAGTGTACGAGTGTGTGGTGTGTACATTGTACGAGTGTGTGGTGTGTACAGTGTACGAGTGTGTGGTCTGTACAGTGTACGAGTGTGTGGTCTGTACAGTGTACGAGTGTGTGGTGTGTACAGTGTATGAGTGTGTGGTGTGTACAGTGTACGAGTGTGTGGTGTGTACAGTGTACGAGTGTGTGGTGTGTACATTGTACGAGTGTGTGGTGTGTACAGTGTACGAGTGTGTGGTGTGTACAGTGTACGAGTGTGTGGTGTGTACAGTGTACGAGTGTGTGGTGTGTACAGTGTACGAGTGTGTGGGGTGTACAGTGTACAAGTGTGTGGTGTGTACAGTGTACGAGTATGTGGTGTGTACAGTGTACGAGTGTGTGGTCTGTACAGTGTACGAGTGTGTGGTGTGTACAGTGTACGAGTGTGTGGTGTGTACAGTGTACGAGTGTGTGGTGTGTACAGTGTACAAGTGTGTGGTGTGTACAGTGTACGAGTGTGTGGTGTGTACAGTGTACGAGTGTGTGGTCTGTACAGTGTACGAGTGTGTGGTGTTTACAGTGTACGAGTGTGTGGTGTGTACAGTGTACGAGTGTGTGGTGTGTACAGTGTACGAGTGTGTGGTGTGTACATTGTACGAGTGTGTGGTGTGTACAGTGTACGAGTGTGTGGTGTGTACAGTGTACGAGTGTGTGGTGTGTACAGTGTAGAGTGTATCTTGATATATTTGCTTTGACGTTACTGTCGGTGTTGAGGCGCTGTTGTACACTGTCACACTGTTGTACACTGTCACACTGTTGTACACTGTCACACTGTTGTACACTGTCACACTGCTGTACACTGTCACACTGCTGTACACTGTCACACTGTTGTACACTGTCACACTGTTGTACACTGTCACACTGTTGTACACTGTCACACTGTTGTACACTGTCACACTGTTGTACACTGTCACACTGTTGTACACTGTCACACTGTTGTACACTGTCACACTGCTGTACACTGTCACACTGCTGTACACTGTCACACTGTTGTACACTGTCACACTGTTGTACACTGTCACACTGTTGTACACTGTCACACTGTTGTACACTGTCACACTGCTGTACACTGTCACACTGCTGTACACTGTCACACTGCTGTACACTGTCACACTGTTGTACACTGTCACACTGTTGTACACTGTCACACTGTTGTACACTGTCACACTGTTGTACACTGTCACACTGCTGTACACTG
Organism: Cherax quadricarinatus; assembly: GCF_038502225.1. Taxonomy (NCBI): domain Eukaryota; kingdom Metazoa; phylum Arthropoda; class Malacostraca; order Decapoda; family Parastacidae; genus Cherax; species Cherax quadricarinatus. The sequence continues at coordinate 20,504,038 of NC_091364.1, read as the reverse complement.
TCACACTGCTGTACACTGTCACACTGTTGTACACTGTCACACTGTTGTACACTGTCACACTGCTGTACACTGTCACACTGCTCTACACTGTCACACTGCTGTACACTGTCACACTGCTGTACAGTCACACTGCTGTACACTGTCACACTGTTGTACACTGTCACACTGCTGTACACTGTCACACTGTTGTACACTGTCACACTGTTGTACACTGTCACACTGTTGTACACTGTCACACTGCTGTACACTGTCACACTGCTGTACACTGTCACACTGTTGTACACTGTCACACTGTTGTACACTGTCACACTGTTGTACACTGTCACACTGTTGTACACTGTCACACTGTTGTACACTGTCACACTGTTGTACACTGTCACACTGTTGTACACTGTCACACTGCTGTACACTGTCACACTGTTGTACACTGTCACACTGCTGTACACTGTCACACTGTTGTACACTGTCACACTGTTGTACACTGTCACACTGCTGTACACTGTCACACTGTTGTACACTGTCACACTGTTCTACACTGTCACACTGCTGTACACTGTCACACTGTTGTACACTGTCACACTGTTGTACACTGTCGCACTGTTGTACACTGTCACACTGTTGTACACTGTCACACTGTTGTACACTGTCACACTGTTGTACACTGTCACACTGTTGTACACTGTCACACTGTTGAACACTGTCACACTGTTGTACACTGTCACACTGTTGTACACTGTCACACTGTTGTACACTGTCACACTGCTGTACACTGTCACACTGCTGTACACTGTCACACTGTTGTACACTGTCACACTGTTGCACACTGTCACACTGTTGTACACTGTCACACTGTTGTACACTGTCACACTGTTGTACACTGTCACACTGTTGTACACTGTCACACTGCTGTACACTGTCACACTGTTGTACACTGTCACACTGCTGTACACTGTCACACTGTTGTACACTGTCACACTGTTGTACACTGTCACACTGCTGTACACTGTCACACTGTTGTACACTGTCACACTGTTCTACACTGTCACACTGCTGTACACTGTCACACTGTTGTACACTGTCACACTGTTGTACACTGTCGCACTGTTGTACACTGTCACACTGTTGTACACTGTCACACTGTTGTACACTGTCACTATTGTACACTGTCACACTGCTGTACACTGTCACACTGTTGTACACTGTCACACTGTTGTACACTGTCACACTGTTGTGCACTCACTATTGTACACTGTCAAACTGCTGTACACTGTCACACTGTTGTACACTGCCACACTGTTGTACACTGTCGCACTGTTGTACACTGTCACACTGCTGTACACTGTCACACTGTTGTACAATGGCACACTGTTGTTGTACACTGTCACACTGTTGTGTACATTGTCACACTGTTGTGTACACCGTCACACTGTTCTGTACACTATCACACTGTTCTGTATTCTGTGACACTGTTGTGTACACTGTCACACTGTTGTGTACATCACAGTGTTGTACACTGTCACACTGTTGTACACTGTCACACTGTTGTACACTATCACACTGTTGTACACTGTCACACTGTTGTGCACTGTCACACTGTTTTACACTGTCACTCTGTTGTACACTATCACAATGTTGTACACTGTCACACTGTTGTATACATTGTCACACTGTTGTACACTGTCACACTGTTGTACACTGTCTACCCGGTTTTACACTGTCACACTTGTGTACACTGTCACACTGTTGTACACTGTCACACTGTTGTACACACTGCCACTGTTGTACACTGTCACACTGTTGTACACTGTCGCACTGTTGTACACTCACACTGTTGTACACTGTCGCACTGTTGTACACTGTCACATTGTTATGCACACTGTCACACTGTTGTACACTGTCACACTGTTGTATACACTGTCACATTGTTGTACACTGTCACACTGTTGTACACTGTCACACTTGTACACTGTCGCAGTGTTGTACACTGTCACACTGTTATGTACACTGTCACACTGTTGTACACTGTCACACTGTTGTACACTGTCACACTGTTATGTACACTGTCACACTGCTATGTACACTGTCACACTGTTGTACACTGTCACACTGTTTTACACTGTCACACTTGTACACTGTCGCAGTGTTGTACACTGTCGCACTGTTATGTACACTGTCACACTGTTGTACACTGTCACACTGTTATGCACAGTCACACTGTTGTACACTGTCACACTGTTGTATACACTGTCACATTGTTGTACACTGTCACACTGTTGTACACTGTCACGCTGTTGTACGCTGTCACACTGTCATGTCCACTGTCACACTGTTATGTACACTGTCACACTGTTGTACACTGTCACACTGTTGTACAGTCACACTGTTGTACACTGTCACACTGTTCTACACTGTCACACTGCTGTACACTGTCACACTGTTGTACACTGTCACACTGTTGTACACTGTCGCACTGTTGTACACTGTCACACTGTTGTACACTGTCACACTGTTGTACACTGTCACACTGTTGTACACTGTCACACTGTTGTACACTGTCACACTGTTGTACACTGTCACACTGTTGTACAGTGTCACACTGCTGTACACTGTCACACTGCTGTACACTGTCACACTGTTGTACACTGTCACACTGTTGTACACTGTCACACTGTTGTACACTGTCACACTGTTGTACACTGTCACACTGTTGTACACTGTCACACTGTTGTACACTGTCACACTGCTGTACACTGTCACACTGTTGTACACTGTCACACTGCTGTACACTGTCACACTGTTGTACACTGTCACACTGTTGTACACTATCACACTGTTGTACACTGTCACACTGTTGTGCACTGTCACACTGTTTTACACTGTCACTCTGTTGTACACTATCACAATGTTGTACACTGTCACACTGTTGTATACATTGTCACACTGTTGTACACTGTCACACTGTTGTACACTGTCTACCCGGTTTTACACTGTCACACTTGTGTACACTGTCACACTGTTGTACACTGTCACACTGTTGTACACACTGCCACTGTTGTACACTGTCACACTGTTGTACACTGTCGCACTGTTGTACACTCACACTGTTGTACACTGTCGCACTGTTGTACACTGTCACATTGTTATGCACACTGTCACACTGTTGTACACTGTCACACTGTTGTATACACTGTCACATTGTTGTACACTGTCACACTGTTGTACACTGTCACACTTGTACACTGTCGCAGTGTTGTACACTGTCACACTGTTATGTACACTGTCACACTGTTGTACACTGTCACACTGTTGTACACTGTCACACTGTTATGTACACTGTCACACTGCTATGTACACTGTCACACTGTTGTACACTGTCACACTGTTTTACACTGTCACACTTGTACACTGTCGCAGTGTTGTACACTGTCGCACTGTTATGTACACTGTCACACTGTTGTACACTGTCACACTGTTATGCACAGTCACACTGTTGTACACTGTCACACTGTTGTATACACTGTCACATTGTTGTCCACTGTCACACTGTTATACACTGTCACGCTGTTGTACGCTGTCACACTGTCATGTCCACTGTCACACTGTTATGTACACTGTCACACTGTTGTACACTGTCACACTGTTGTACAGTCACACTGTTGTACACTGTCACACTGTTCTACACTGTCACACTGCTGTACACTGTCACACTGTTGTACACTGTCACACTGTTGTACACTGTCGCACTGTTGTACACTGTCACACTGTTGTACACTGTCACACTGTTGTACACTGTCACACTGTTGTACACTGTCACACTGTTGTACACTGTCACACTGTTGTACACTGTCACACTGTTGTACACTGTCACACTGCTGTACACTGTCACACTGCTGTACACTGTCACACTGTTGTACACTGTCACACTGTTGTACACTGTCACACTGTTGTACACTGTCACACTGTTGTACACTGTCACACTGTTGTACACTGTCACACTGCTGTACACTGTCACACTGTTGTACACTGTCACACTGCTGTACACTGTCACACTGTTGTACACTGTCACACTGTTGTACACTGTCACACTGCTGTACACTGTCACACTGTTGTACACTGTCACACTGTTCTACACTGTCACACTGCTGTACACTGTCACACTGTTGTACACTGTCACACTGTTGTACACTGTCGCACTGTTGTACACTGTCACACTGTTGTACACTGTCACACTGTTGTACACTGTCACTATTGTACACTGTCACACTGCTGTACACTGTCACACTGTTGTACACTGTCACACTGTTGTACACTGTCACACTGTTGTGCACTCACTATTGTACACTGTCAAACTGCTGTACACTGTCACACTGTTGTACACTGCCACACTGTTGTACACTGTCGCACTGTTGTACACTGTCACACTGCTGTACACTGTCACACTGTTGTACAATGGCACACTGTTGTACACTGTCACACTGTTGTGTACATTGTCACACTGTTGTGTACACCGTCACACTGTTCTGTACACTATCACACTGTTCTGTATTCTGTGACACTGTTGTGTACACTGTCACACTGTTGTGTACATCACAGTGTTGTACACTGTCACACTGTTGTACACTGTCACACTGTTGTACACTATCACACTGTTGTACACTGTCACACTGTTGTGCACTGTCACACTGTTTTACACTGTCACTCTGTTGTACACTATCACAATGTTGTACACTGTCACACTGTTGTATACATTGTCACACTGTTGTACACTGTCACACTGTTGTACACTGTCTACCCGGTTTTACACTGTCACACTTGTGTACACTGTCACACTGTTGTACACTGTCACACTGTTGTACACACTGCCACTGTTGTACACTGTCACACTGTTGTACACTGTCGCACTGTTGTACACTGTCACACTGTTGTACACTGTCGCACTGTTGTACACTGTCACATTGTTATGCACACTGTCACACTGTTGTACACTGTCACACTGTTATATACACTGTCACATTGTTGTACACTGTCACACTGTTGTACACTGTCACACTAGTACGCTGTAGCAGTGTTGTACACTGTCACACTGTTATGTGCACTGTCACACTGTTGTACACTGTCACACTGTTGTACACTGTCACACTGTTGTACACTGTCACACTGTTATGTACACTGTCACACTGTTGTACACTGTCACACTGTTGTACACTGTCACACTTGTACACTGTCACACTGTTGTACACTGTCACACTGTTGTACACTGTCACACTGTTGTACACTGTCACACTTATGCACAGTCACACTGCTGTACACTGTCACACTGTTGTATACACTGTCACATTGTTGTACACTGTCACACTGTTGTACACTGTCACACTGTTGTACGCTGTCACACTGTCATGTACACTGTCACACTGTTATGTACACTGTCACACTGTTGTACACTGTCACACTGTTGTACACTGTCACACTGTTGTACACTGTCACACTGTTGTACACTGTCACACTGTTATGTACACTGTGAGACTGCTGTACTGTCACACTGTTGTATACACTGTCACACTTTTGTACACTATCACACTGTTGTATACACTGTCGCACTGTTGTGCACTGTCATACTATTGTACACTGTCACTTTTGTGTACACTCACACTTGCGTACACTGTCACATTGTTGTGTGCACTGTCACACTGTTGTACACTGTCACTCTGTTGTGTACACTGTCACTCTGTTGTACACTGTCACATTGTTGTACAGTCACACTGTTGTACACTGTCACACTGTTATGTACACTGTCACATTGTTGTACACTGTCACACTGTTGTATACACTGTCACACTGTTGTACACTGTCACACTGTTGTACACTGTCACACTGTTGTACACTGTCACACTGTTGTACACTGTCACACTGTTGTGTACACTGTTGTAAACTGTAACACTTGTGTACACTGTTGTAAACTGTAACACTTGTGTACACTGTCTCCTGTTATACACTCACACTGTTGTAAACTGTCACACTGTTACACACTGTAACACTGTTGTGTACGCTGTCACACTGTTTTGCAGTGTCACAGTTATGTACACAGTAACACTGTTGTACACTGTCACACTGTTGTGTACACTGTCGTACTATTGTACACTGTCACACTGTTTTACATGGTCATACTGTTGTGCACTGTCACACTGGTGTACACTGTGACATTTGTGTACACTGTTACATTGTTGTGTACACTATCACACTGTTGTACACTCACACTGATGTGTACACTGTCACACTGTATGTGTACATTGACACTTGTATACACACACTGTTGTAAACTGTCAAACTGATGTATACTGTCACACTGGTGTACACTGTAACACCTTTGTACACTGTCACACTGATGTGTACACTGTCACACTGTTGTGACTAAGACCAGCGTCAGGAAACACTTGTCCTGTTTCCTGACTAATCTTACCTAACATAATAGTCTATCCTCGTAGTGTAGTCGTTAGGAAAAACGTGTGTCTTGAGACGGGTGTCATTGAGACGGGTGTCATTGAGACGGGTGTCATTGAGACGGGTGTCATTGAGACGGGTGTCATTGAGACGGGTGTCATTGAGACGGGTGTCATTGAGACGGGTGTCATTGAGACGGGTGTCACTGACACAGGTGTCACTGACACGGGTGTCACTGACACGGGTGTCACTGACACGGGTGTCACTGACACGGGTGTCACTGACACGGGTGTCACTGACACGGGTGTCACTGAGGAAACGACCACTTCTCTGCTAAGAATCTGTTGTGTTTCTTCCAGCTGCGTGTAACTCTCAGATACAAATTACCACAAGATAATAATGATGATGATAATTTCTTTCTTTGGGTATACAGAAAATGTCGATATAACGGTCGAGAGGTGAGTGAAGTAGCTGGCACATTGTAACAGTGTATACATGGTGACCATATTGTAACATAGTGTACATGGTGACCATATTGTAACATAGTGTACATGGTGACCATATTGTAACATAGTGTACATGGTGACCATATTGTAACATAGTGTACATGGTGACCATATTGTAACATAGTGTACATGGTGACCATATTGTAACATAGTGTACATGGTGACCATATTGTAACATAGTGTACATGGTGACCATATTGTAACATAGTGTACATGGTGACCATATTGTAACATAGTGTACATTGTGACCACACTGTAACATGTACTGCACATGGTGACCGTATTGTAACATGTACCGTACATGATCACCACAATATAACATGTACCGTACATGATCACCACATTATAACATGTACCGTACATGATCACCACATTATAACATGTACCGTACATGATCACCACAATATAACATGTACCGTACATGATCACCACAATATAACATGTACCGTACATGATCACCACATTATAACATGTACCGTACATGATCACCACAATATAACATGTACCGTACATGATCACCACATTATAACATGTACCGTACATGATCACCACAATATAACATGTACCGTACATGATCACCACATTATAACATGTACCGTACATGATCACCACAATATAACATGTACCGTACATGATCACCACAATATAACATGTACATGATCACCACAATATAACATGTACCGTACATGATCACCACATTATAACATGTACCGTACATGATCACCACATTATAACATGTACCGTACATGATCACCACATTATAACATGTACCGTACATGATCACCACAATATAACATGTACCGTACATGATCACCACATTATAACATGTACCGTACATGATCACCACAATATAACACATACTCAGATAAAATAATAACTTTTATAATTCCAGTGTTTATCATTAATGTTATTATACACTAAATTACTCTGGCGCTAATTCATTTTTCCTCATTTTAATACACATTTTTTCACTATCATAAAGATCTTTCATCAACATTCACGTTTTTTCTATTTCTCAGTCATGTATTTTTTTGCATATACATATTTTTATTTTCGTGATTTTTTTAAACTTGTTATTAAACATCACAAAATGTCACCACAAGCATGTTACGAGCCTGGCCCATGGCTGGGCTGCGAGAGTAGTGAAACTCTCGAAACTCTTCAAAGGTATACCTACACTGACACTCAGAACGACCATAGTGTGTGTATACCCAGTATTTCTATTAGAGTTGTATTGTGTATATCAAGACAACTCGTGAACCAGTTTCTTAATTTCAGAAGTCAGCTTCACATTTTGCTTCTGGTCTGCTGGTCCTATCATATTTACTCTGGAAATTGTGTGGGGAATTTGCCTCAGCTCTTTCTTCGTCTTGCTGATTCCACTTATTCCCCTAATATGTCTGTAACTCTTCTTATTCTTATCGTCCACCTACGCCCACTCGCTCTTCCATATACTTCAAATTTCAAAATGGTCTATCCTAACCTTTTATTTTTATTTTTTATTAACACATCGGCCGGTTCCCACCAAGGCAGGGTGGCCCGAGAAAGAAAAACTTTCACCATCATTCACTCCATCACTATCTTGCCAGAGGCAAGCTTACACTATAGTTATAAAACTGTAACATTAACACCCCTCCTTCAGAGTGCCGGCACTGTACTTCCTAACCTATTGTATATAAACTGTTGAGCATGTAAATAGTTATGTTTTAAAAGTATCTTCTCGCCTTCAAGGCTTTCAGATTTTTTTTTCTCTCCATAGATCAAACGTCTAAGTTTTAGAAAGGAGTTGATAACCTCTCTATTTTTCTAAGTGTTTCCTCTAGTGTTGACTTCTTGGTTATGGAGCGCATTATGGGGTGACATATGTCAAGTGCCTGTAACCGCTTTCGATAGTTTTTGTAGCATCACAGCCTGATGCTGTTAGCGGCCGGCTGTCACACCACAGCCTGGTTGATCTATAACTTCGTACTTGTGATGGTCCAGTTTCTTCTTGAAGACTTTTGCTCGGCATTATTTTTAATTTCTGCTGGTAGTATCCTGAAGAATCTTTGATCACCGATTTACACACTGAACTCCTGTTTGGCCCATACAGCCTCTGCTTCTCATTAGATCTGCGTTACATTTTCTCCCATGTATCCCACCTTTGGCACATTGCTATGGTAGTGTCTTGAACTGGAACTAAGTACTTGAAGGCGTTACCAATAATCTCAGTGCCATTTCTTTGCGGATAGTAAGCCATCTTCGTACTTTCTCCACCTCAAATATCTCTTGCGCTTTGAAAGAAGACGTCAGCGCCTAACAATATTCTATAAGAGAGCCATAATTAATTTAAAGAGTGTCACCATAAACATTACCATACTGTTATTACTATGACCTTCGCGGCTTTGACTTAGTGTGTTCTCTCAGTGGTAAGTCATCTGACATTATCATACTTCAAGTACAATAACTTGATGGATTTGTTGTTGAAATATCTATCAACAATTTCAATATTTGCTAGCCTCGTTTGTAATTAATTATTTTACATAACTACCTATGGGGATATGTTGAGTGAAATAATTACTCTTAGAATTATCTTTTTACTTACATTTTATAATTTATTTTCTTGATCTTTATGCCAATTTGCATTACCTTATTTTTGCTTGTCTGGGTTAAACTAACAGACACTTATTTGACTAGTTCTGTAGTGTGTGCAAGTCTTCTTGCAGCTTGTCTCTTTCCTTTAGTGTTCTTATTCTTTGGCTTTATTTCAGATGAACAACAAAACATAAGAATTGGTTTCTTTTTGATCATTTACGTATATTAAGAAAATTCAAGGCCTTTGTACCGATGCTTGAGGGACTCCATGTTATATTCTAACGCTTTCTGATGTTTCTTCAATTTCAGTCACTACATTTAATGTCTTTCACACCTCAGGTAGTTGCCCTGTTTCAATAGATTTGTTGAAGATTGTTGTTAGCGGCACACACACTGACAATGCTTCCTCTCTCGGGAACTATAGAGAACGTTATCTGGGTCCACCCCTTTAATGCTATCACGTTCACCTACTAGTTTCTTTACTTCCTCCTCGCTTGGGTGTAATGTGTTCAGTACTTGCTGGTGTACTCTATCACTTAGCTTGCTGGAAACTTTACTGTCTCCATTGAGAACACTTCCATTAATTCGTGTTGAGGTCTTCACATACTTCCTGGTCATTTCTTGTGAGCTTCCCTCCTTCCTTCTTCAGCCTGATTGTCTGGTCTTTGAATACTGTTTTCCTTCTGATGTGGCTGTATCACAACTTTGGTCAGATTTGGCTTTCGAAGTATGTCATCCTCGTATTGCTACTGGGCTTCTCTCCTTATCCATGCATATTCATTTTTGGTTCTTCGGTTCAGCTATTTATTTTCTCGATTCCTTTGCACTCTGTAGTTTTCCATGCTCTTGTGCACTTGCTTTTGACCAATCTACACCTTCGAGTGAACCATTAACTCTGCCTGGTCTTTCCACTGCTGCTGTTTCCTCATGGGTACAAACTTCTCCTCTGCCTCCCTGCACTTTGTGGCCATGTTTTCCATCATTTCATTTACTGTCTTTCCCATCTTTTGAAGTTTGGCTGCTTCCATCCTCGTGTTACCTCACTCTTAACTGTTAACTATACAATATATTCGAAACTCAGGACCAAACAACCACTAGCACCAAGGGGCCTTTCATATATAATATCCCCAATATCGGAATTGCTCAAATCCAATCTTGCTGGTTCAACCTCTTCTCTCTGGTTGTATTCCTAACATGTTGCTGCATGAAGTTTTCCAGTATCACCTCCAGCATCTCAGCCCTCCACGTTTCTGGTCCCCCATGTGTCTCCAGATTTACCCAGTCTGTGGTTGAAATCCCTCATTACGAGTAACTTCCCTGCCAATGTGGGCCCTTCTGGCCACCTCAGCTAGTGTGTCCACCATTACTCTGTTGTTCTCATCATGCTTTTGTCTCTGTTTCTTGCTATTCACTGGCAGCTAGTACATCACTGCTATCATTACCTTGGGAGCCCCAATCTGAAGTGTTCCTACTACATAATCACTGGTTTTTGATGAACAGTGCAACTACTTTTTCACTTTTGTTTCTTTTGTCTTTCCTCAGGATGCCATTGCCAGTCAGAAAGATCGTGTCTGTTATCATGCTCGTGAGACGTTTAGTTTCCGTGAGTGTTATGATGTCTGGGGATGCCTCTATGATTCGTTGATGTTACTCCTTACACTTATTTGTTATTTCGTCTGTGTAGGGGCGAGGAGAGGATGATGTGAGCTTGGGAAGTGGAAAGCACAGTAGGTTACTGTGAGAGGCTGCTGTGAAGGTTGAGTTTGTGTTCGGGATGTTGTTTGTTTTGGGTTATTGTGATTGGTTAAGGTGGGGTGATAGGATATGAGGGGATTCTTTTGGTGGTTCCCTAGATGGCTGTGTTTGGTGGTCCTGAACCTGGGCTTCCCTGTGGTTTCAGGGGTCGAATTTTAGCTCCTGGCTCTGCTAATTCTCTTGTCGCTGTTAGGTTCACTCTCTCCCGGCTCCAAGAGCTTTATCGTACCTCATCTTTAAGCTATGAATAGATCCTGCCTCCACTACTTCACTCTCCAGATTGTTCCACTTTCTGACAACTCTAAGGCTGAAGAAATACTTCCAAACATCCCTAAGACTCATCTGAATTTTCAATTTCTAGCTGTGTCACCTTGTTCCAGTGTCCCATCTCTGAAACATTCTGGACCTGTCCACCTTGTCTATTTCAGTATTTTATATGTCATGGCCTTCCTATCCCTCCACTCCTCCAATGTTGTCAGGTTCAGTTTCCTTAACCACTCCTCGTAGGACGTGCCACTTAGCTCATGAACTAATCTTGTTGCAAACTTTTGCACTTGATCTAATTTCCTGAGGTGCTGGACAAGATGTGGGTTCCATGTTGGCTGCGTACTCCATTATATTCCTGACGTAAACGGTTTGAAGCGTCGTAAATGACTCCCTACTTAGATGTTGAAATGAAATTTATAGGTTTACCAGACATCCATATACTGCAGTAGTTATTTGGTTGATGTGTGCTTCATAATAATCGTTATAATGTCCCCCTCTATCCCACCTGTCCTTCAGTATGGTCAGGTTGATTTCCCTTAACCTTTCTTTATAGGATATACCCCATAGCTCTGGGACTAGTCTTGTTGGAAACCTTTGCACTTCCTTTAATTTCTCGACGTGTTTTACAAGGTGTGGGTTTCATACTGGTGCTACATACTCCAGTATGAGACTAGTGTATACAGTGTACAGTGTCTTGCATGACTCCTTTTTAGATGTCAAAAAGCTGCTCTTATGTTAGCCAGGAGACCATAATTCTCCTTGGCTGTGTGCAGTGTGTCCACACTCGCTGGTGCACCCTTCTCCCTCGGTTTGCTGGAAACCTCTCTGTATTCACTGTGCATACCACCCTGAATCTTGAGCCGAGTACCTCACATACCTCATAACAACTTTGGGTCAGATTTGTCTTTTGATGCTATGTCATTCTTGTATTGCCTTCGAGCCTCTCTCCTTATCCATGCATTTTCATTTCTGGCTCTTCGGCTCAACTCCCTGTTACCCTAAGTCCTTTGTCTAACATACTTTTTCCATACTCTACCACATTTGACTCTGTCTGCTCCACACCACCTGGTAAACCATGGGCTCACTCTGAGCTTCTTATTGTTTCTGTTACTCCTCTGCCTCCCTGAACTTTGCGGTCACGTGTTTCATAATTTCGTTAACTGTCTTCCCATGTAGCTCTCTCACCCACTGCACCTCATGCGGGAATTACCTCATACGTGTGTAGTTCCCTTTTCTCAAGTTTATCTCCCATCATACTCGTGCTGCCGAGTATGATGGGAAGTGATTCGTGTGTGATTAAGCCTATGTCTGAACTGTTGAAAGTGAATACAAGGTGAAAAAATATGGTTGCACGGGTCGAATCATAGCTCCTGGCCCCACCTCTTCAATGGTCTCCATTAGGTCCACTCTCGCTCCCTTCTTCATGAGCTTGATCATGCCTCGTCTTAAAGCTATGTATGGTACCTGCCTCCACTACCTCATTTTCCAGACAGCTTTCCTTACAACTTTGTGGCTAAAGAAATACTTCCTAACATCCCTGTGACTCATCTGAGTCTTCAGCTTCCAATTGTGACCCCTTGTTGCTGTGTCTCATCTCTGGAACATCCTGTCTCAGTCCACCTTGTTGATTCCTCTTAGTATTTTATATGTCGTTATCATGTATCCCTGTCCCTGAGTTGCATACTTCAATGTGAGCCAGACGTACACGGTGTACAGGATCCAGACCGACTCCTTAATGAGCTTTGCTAGTCACCAGTATGCTGCAGCAGTTATTTCGTTGATGTGCGCCTCAGGAGATGTGCTCGGTGTTACCCCAAGATCCTTTTCCTTGAGTGAGGTTTGTATTTTTTGGCACCCTAGACTGTACTCTTGTCTGCGGTCTTCTTTGCCCTTCCCCGAGCTTCATGACATTGCACTTGGGGGGATTGAACTTTAGGAGCCAGTTGCTGGAGTAGGCTTGCAGCCTGTGTGTGTGTGTGTGTGTGTGTGTGTGTGTGTGTGTGTGTGTGTGTGTGTGTGTGTGTGTGTGTGTGTGTGTGTGTGTGTGTGTGGGTGTGTGTGTGTGTACTCACCTAGTTGTATTCACCTAGTTGATGTTGCAGGGGTCGAGTCCAAGCTCCTGGCCCCGCCTCTTCACTGGTCGCTACTAGGTCACTCTCCCTGAACCGTGAGCTTTATCATACCTCTGCTTAAAGCTATGTATGGATCCTGCCTCACTACATCGCTTCCCAAACTATTCCACTTCCTAACTACTCTGTGGCCGAAGAAGTACTTCCTAACATCCCTGAGATTCATCTGTCTTCAACTTCCAACGGTGTCCCCTTGTTGCTGTGTCCCATCTCCGGAACATCCTGTCTTTGTCCGCATTGTCAATTCCTCTCAGTATTTTGTATGTCATTATCATGTCCCCCCTATCTCTCCTGTCCTCCAGTGTCGTCAGGTTGATTTCCCTTAACCTCTCCTCATAGGACATACCTCTTAACTCTGGGACTAGTCTTGTTGCAAACCTTTGCATTTTCTCTAGTATCTTCACGTGCTTGGCTAGGTGTGGGTTCCAAACTGGTGCCGCATACTCCAAAATGGGCCTAACGTACACGGTGTACAGGGTCCTGAACGATTACTTATTAAGTTGTCGGAATGCTGTTCTGAGGTTTGCTAGGCGCCCATATGCTGCAGCAGTTATTTGGTTGATGTGTGCTTCAGGAGATGTGCCTGGTGTTATACTCACCCCAAGATCTTTTTCCTTGAATGAGGTTTGTAGTCTCTGGCCCCCTAGACTGTGCTCAGTCTGCGGTCTTCTTTGCCTTTCCCCAATCTTCATGACTTTGCACTTGGTGGGGTTGAACTCCAGGAGCCAACTGCTGGACCAGGTCTGCAGCCTGTCCAGATCCCTTTGTAGTTCAGTCTGGTCTTCGATCGAATGAATTCTTCTCATCAACTTCACGTCATCTGCAAACAGGGACACTTCGGAGTCTATTCGTTCCGTCATGTCGTTCACAAATACCAGAAACAGCACTGGTCCTAGGACTGACCCCTGTGGGACCCCGCTGGTCACAGGTGCCCACTCTGACACCTCGCCACGTACCATGACTCGCTGCTGTCTTCCTGACAAGTATTCCCTGATCCATTGTAGTGCCTTCCCTGTTATCCCTGCTTCGTCCTCAAGTTTTTGCACTAATCCCTTGTGTGGAACTTTGTCAAACGCCTTCTTGCAGTCCAAGAAAATGCAATCCACCCACCCCTCTCTCTCTTGTCTTACTGCTGTCACCATGTCATAGAACTCCAGTAGGTTTGTGACACAGGATTTCCTGTCCCTGAAACCATGTTGGCTGCTGTTGATGAGATCATTCCTTTCTAGGTGTTCCACCACTCTTCTCCTGATAATCTTCTCCATGACTTTGCATACTATACATGTTAGTGACACTGGTCTGTAGTTTAGTGCCTCATGTCAGTCTCCCTTTCTAAAGATTGGGACTACATTTGCTGTCTTCCATGCCTCAGGCAATCTCCCTGTTTCGATAGATGTATTGAACATTGTTGTTAGGGGTACACACAGCGCCTCTGCTCCCTCTCTCAGGACCCATGGAGAGATGTTATCCAGCCCCATTGCCTTTGAGGTATCTAGCTCACTCAGAAGCCTCTTCACTTCTTCCTCGGTTGTGTGTACTGTGTCCAGCACTTGGTGGTGTGCCCCACCTCTCCGTCTTTCTGGAGCCCCTTCTGTCTCCTCTGTGAACACTTCTTTGAATCTCTTGTTGAGTTCCTCACATACTTCATGGTCATTTCTTGTTGTCTCTCCTCCTTCCTTCCTTAGCCTGATTACCTGGTCCTTGACTGTTGTTTTCCTCCTGATGTGGCTGTATAACAGCTTCGGGTCAGATTTGGCTTTCGCTGCTATGTCGTTTTCATATTGTCGTTGGGCCTCCCTTCTTATCTGTGCATATTCATTTCTGGCTCTATGACTGCTCTCCTTATTCTCCTGGGTCCTTTGCCTTCTATATTTCTTCCATTCTCTAGCACACTTCGTTTTTGCCTCCCTGCACCTTTGGGTGAACCATGGGCTCATCCTGGCTTTTCATTAATCCTGTTACCCTTGGGTACAAACCCCTCGTCAGCCTCCTTGCACATTGTTGCTACATATTCCATCATCTCATTAACTGGCTTCCCTGCCAGTTCTCTGTCCCACTGAACCCCGCTCAGGAAGTTCCTCATTCCCGTGTAGTCCCCTTTCTTGTAGTTTGGCTTCATTCGTCCTGGCCTTCCTGCTTCCCCCTCCACTTGCAGCTCTACTGTGTATTCGAAGCTTAAAACCACATGATCGTTGGCCCCAAGGGGTCTTTCATATGTGATGTCCTCAATATCTGCACTACTCAAGGTTAATACTAGGTCCAGTCTTGCTGGTTCATCCTCTTCTCTCTCTCTTGTAGTGTCCCTTACGTGTTTGTACATGAAGTTTTCCAGTACCACCTCCATCATCTTAGCCCTCCATGTGTCTTGGCCCCCATGTGGCTCCAAGTTCTCCCAATCGATCTCCTTATAGTTAAAGTCACCTATGATCAGGAGCTTTGCCCTGCATGCATGAGCTCTTCTGGCCACTGCAGCCAGTGTGTCAACCATCGCTCTATTGCTCTCATCATACTCTTGCCTTGGCCTCCTGCTGGTCTGTGGTGGGTTTACATCACTGCAATTACCACCTTGGGACCTCCAGAGTGAAGTGTTCCCATTATGTAATCGCTTGCTTCTCCGCTGTCAACTCTCCAGCTCATCAAAATTACATAAGTTTTTGATCAACAGTGCCACTCCTCCACCCCCCCCTGTTACCTCTGTCTTTCCTCAGGATTTGGTATCCCGTTGGAAAGATGGCATCTGTTATCATACCTGTTAGCTTGGTCTCTGTGAGAGCTATGATGTCCAGTGATGCCTCTTTGACTCTTTTGTGCCACTCCTCCCACTTATTTGTTATTCCATCAGCGTTTGTGTACCATACCTTCAGTTTCCTTTCCAACACTGTGGTTTGGTGGCCTGTGAGGGTGGGAGACCTGGTAGCATACTGTGGGATTCTATAGCTGAGTGTTGGGTGGAAGCTGTGAGTGTGGATTGTAGTTTATGTTGGGATGGTGTTCTGAGGATAGTTCTGTGTGTGCTTGCCCTTGCTGCTCTGTTCTGCTCTGATTGACCTCTGCTGGTTCCACCCTTGTCTCCTTTTGTAGTTTCTATCGCTTTTTTGTCCTCTTCCTCAGCTGCTGTCGTTCTGCTTGTGTTCTGTCTCTGTCTAGGAACACCCTCTTGTACTTTTCCAAGTATTTCAACTCTGGTTTCTCTTGGAGGATCCTGTTCCACACTGTTTCTGTCCTGAGAATCAGCTTGATCGGTCGTTTTCTCCCATTCAAGTACCCTGTATTCTCTGAAAATTTACAATCTCGTCCATGTCTTCTTCACCTATTTCCATGATGATGTTCTCAATCTCCTTTCTTTCTCCTTTCTTTCTGTGTGTCCTTTCATCTCTCTCCTGAAGCCAATGGATAAACACTGATTTTTACCCTTTCCTCCTCCCATTGCCTCTCCCTCTGTGCCTCTGGTTCCTGTCTGTACATGGTCATTTTCTCCCTTGTTTTTTCCAATGGCTCTTGGTAGCATTGTTGTGCCTCTGCATTTGACCTATCACCCTCTCCACCTGCATCCAGCTGCTCTCCCCTTTCACTCCTTGGCCCTTCAGGCAGGTTGATATGGCCTTAGCATAATTCATATCTCCAACCTTCCTTTTCTACCTCTCAGCTACATATGCTGTGTCTTCTCTGGTCAATGCCCCTGTAACTTGTTTCAGCCTGTTTACCTCATCTTCTAGGGCCCTTATCCTGGTTATTGCAGTTTCGATTTGTGCCTCCCAATTCTTCTTCTCCTTCTCTAACCTCTTTTCTAATTTCACAGAAAGCTCTGTCTCCATTTTTTCAGAAAGCTCTCCTAATTTTTTATCCTACTCTTGTTCCGTCCTTTTCTACTGCTCCTCCATCCACTCCTCCCTACCAGAACCGTTCTCATCTGATCCATGGTTCCTGCGAGTTCCCACCATTTTAGTTTTTTCCTTCTTTTTTCCCTCTTCCCTTTTTTTGAAAGAGAAAAGAGTGAGAGAGCGAGAGAGAGAGAGAGAAAGAAAGAGAGAGAAGGGAAAAGTAGGAGAGAGAGAGAGGGAGAGTGAGAAAGGAAAAGGGGGAGAGAGAGTGAGAGAAAGAGAGGGAAAGAGAGAGAAGGGAAAGGCAGGAGAGAGGGGGAAAGTGAGAAGGGAAAAGGGAGGAGAGAGGGGGAGAGTGAGAAGGGAAAAGGGAGGAGAGAGGGGGAGAGTGAGAAGGGAAGAGGAGAGAGAGAGAGAGAGAGAGAGAGAGAGAGAGAGAGAGAGAGAGAGAGAGAGAGAGAGGAGAGAGAGAGAGAGGGGAGAGAGGGGCAATGAGAGGGGAGAGGGGAGAGACAGAGGAGAAGGGGGAGAGAGGGGAAGATAGAAGAGAGAGGAGAGGATAGGGGGAGATAGAGGGGAGAGAGAGATGGGAAATGGGAGAGGGGAGAGATAGTGAGAGGGGGAGAGATGTTAGAGGGGGAGAGACGTTAGAGGGGGGAGAGGTGTTAGAGGGAAGAGATATTATAGGGGAGAGATGGGAGAGCAAAGAGTTGGGAGAGGGGAGAGAGAGGGATAGGCAAAGGGAGAGATAGGTAGAGAGAGAGATAGGTAGTGAGAGAGATAGGTAGTGAGAGATATAGGTAGAGAGAGGTATAGGTAGAGAGAGGTATAGGTAGAGAGAGGTATAGATAGAGAGAGGTAGTGAGAGAGATAGGTAGAGAGGGAGAGAGATAGGTAGAGGTAGAGAGAGAAACAGGTATTGAGAGATAGGTAGAGAGAGAGAGATGGGTAGAGAGAGGTAGAGAGATAGGTTTTGAGAGAGAAAGAGAAAGAGAAGGAGGGATTTCAGGTCAGTTAACAGGAAGGTGTGAAATCCTGTGTGTGTGTGTGTGCCCCCACTTCTAACAAGAGGGGAGAGAGAGATGGGAAATGGGAGAGGGGAGAGATAGTGAGAGGGGGAGAGATGTTAGAGGGGGAGAGACGTTAGAGGGGGGAGAGGTGTTAGAGGGAAGAGATATTATAGGGGAGAGATGGGAGAGTGAAGAGTTGGGAGAGGGGAGAGAGAGGGATAGGCAAAGGGAGAGATAGGTAGGGAGAGAGATAGGTAGTGAGAGAGATAGGTAGTGAGAGATATAGGTAGAGAGAGGTATAGGTAGAGAGAGGTATAGAGAGAGGTAGTGAGAGAGATAGGTAGAGAGGGAGAGAGATAGGTAGAGGTAGAGAGAGAAACAGGTATTGAGAGATAGGTAGAGAGAGAGATGGGTAGAGAGAGGTAGAGAGATAGGTTTTGAGAGAGAAAGAGAAAGAGAGGGAGGGATTTCAGGTCAGTTAACAGGAAGGTGTGAAATCCTGTGTATGTGTGTGTGTGTGTGCGTGTGTATGTGTGTGTGTGTGCCCCCACTTCTAAATATTCATACTGCTAATAAATACCAGTAGTAATACCAGTAATTCTAAAACTACCAATAGTAATTCTAGCATTTATCACTTCTACTTATAAAACACAGAAAGTAACTAGGTTGTAAAATTTAGCTTGTCTCAGCTTCTAGGAGTGTCTGACTTTACCCCTCGCTAGTCTGCTGTACACTTCACACTCGTCTCAACACTATCTTCAACTTATCTATGCTATTTCTGCTCTAATTCTGGTAATAGCTTGCAGGAGTGAGTGACCAGTATCTAACAGTGATGCAAGACCAGGATTCAGAACCCCACAACAACCTCAACAGGTGAGCAATACTTGCGCTGGCAGTGATGCGATGACAAGTTGCCAGATGCTGATGACGTAGTCGTCGTACATGGGCCTTCTATCACTATTTTGAAAATTCTTCACCCGTGATGTTTATAACCATATATGCTCATACATCCTGTGTCCCTCAGGTGATTTCACTTATGATAGAATACACTTCACTTATAATAGAATACACTTCACTTATGATAGAATACACTTCACTTATAATAGAATACACTTCACAATCGGTGTTACACTTCATATGTATAATGTCACACAACTGTTGTGACGTCACTGCTTCAGCAGGCCTACTGCCACCTTCCCTTGTTATATATTTTATTTTTCCTTTCTACTTTTGTTTAACTTTTTCACTCTCACTGTATGGTGCCCCACATTTCACTTGTTATCCAATCTCTCGAAATTCTTGAACACCCACTTCCACACTCACTTGAATCTTGTGTTGCAACCCCTGAATGGGTTGCAATATATATAATGTATATAATGATTATGAATATAATGTATATTACCTTTTCATATAATTTTATACTGCTTATATTTGCGATAATAACTAAATCGTAAATGTATTGCTTTATATTGTTATTTGACTTAGCTTCCTTTGTTAGGTAGGATGTAACATATGTGCTCAGTTCAAGTCTTGATTGTCTAACTACTGTAATAATCCCTCTTTGCTCGTTATTCTGCCGGCTTCTGTTGCTGGGCCGTACTGTCCACGGAGCTGTCACGTGATCGAGGGGGGTGTCCTCACCTCGCCTGAAGTATTCAGTCTGGTCTAGACTCTCTTGGTGGTTGGACAGATTGTCTGTCTCATTATTCTTGTTAGTTCTGTAGAACTCTGTTCACAGAACATTGTATAGACTTAGTGATTTTCGACGTTGTACTGAGGTTGTGTGTCTCATAGACACTCTGAGTAGCTCAGGTTCTGAGCTGTAACTTCTCACTTAATTTGTACTGGTATCTGTGTATTATCACAGTCGGGGATTTTCTTATGCTGAACTTAGATTCAGTAGTATGGGAGTTTTGTGACTTTTGTGGAGGATCTGCAGATGGTCCCTACTTAGTGTCGTTATATTATCTCCTTGTTCCTGATTCTATGTCGCAGTTGCTTGTTATATTGCTATTGGGCTTAGCATTCTTTTTGTTGTTCAAGCAGACTGTTCTGATTGCCAGTTGGTCAAGAAGTTAGTTTATGCGAGGACTTTGTCAGTCACATGTTTAAGTCTAGTCGAGTCTTGAGACATAGTGAACTACTTAGAGGACTTACACACATACATACACACTTGTACATATTTGTAATATCTTATTAAATGTTAATGTACCAGACGGTACTTAAGAATTATAAATGTGACATGTGCTTTCAGCACAATAATATTGTACTCGAGAGAAGTGATATTATTTTAATTACTGTGAATAATTTAATTTAATTTGATAATATACCTCTAGACTTAATAAATTTATTAAATTTTAATTTCTCTAGTTAGTAGCCTACCAGTTGTAATCCTGAAGCACTATTAATTCATACTGAATTCTAATGGATAATTGGACAAGGATACTGACTACTTGTTACGAAAACCCAGTAACAGGCTGGATGCTAGAAGAGCAGTCCTTTCTAGTATTCACTGGAGATCTCTAAGCTTTTAGAATCGCGTTTTTTGTAACATCTTGGTGTGGCATGCAAAGAGTACGTAACCTTTATTCGGCGCATGGACACACCCTCATTTACAGGCTATCTCCCCCAACCAGCGAACCAGGTTGCTAAGAGTTGATGATGGGGCCCCATCGTTCAACTAGTGACCAGGTTCTAGCCAATAAGAAGGTGGGATTGGCAATCGCAGAGGTTATGTGGATACCGCTCTCCTGTCTGCCCTTGTCATTCCCATTCTAGAGCTGGTTGAAGCACGGTCTGCTATCTTGTGGCTTCTATTTCTGCCTTGCTTACCGTGGAGTGCACTATATTTATCACTGTACATAGTGTACATATTGCTGTTCTAAATTGGTGAAGGATAATATAAGTCTAAACTTTTTCTATTGTGTTTATTTGCTCCCATTACACCTGGGATAACAGGCCATTTGAAATCCTAGGTTGTAATATGGGTAGCCTGTCCGAGAGCTGGACTTAGAGAAACGGTTGAGCTTAGGGTAAAGCTTGTAGCAGGAACATTGTGTAGCTTGCTGTTTCGCTTCGCTTTACAAATTTTGCGTGTCAGTTGCTTATGATCAGCCTTGCTATTGGGTGATCGTTCAACAGCTCGCTACTAGCTTGTTCAGTGTGCTCGCTTCGCTACGGTCAATCTTGTGTGCAGTCGGCTTTGCTTGTATGCGTATTCTGCAATCGTACTGTGCATAGCTAAGCGTGTTCTGCAAATTAACGTGTTATGTTGGGGTATTCGTACTGTGCATAGCGAATAACTTATGCCACCTAGACGAGTCAGACGCCTGGTGTCGGCATATACTTTGCATAACCTACCTAAATTGTCCCTACAGCGTTGTTGGCAAATTGCTCGTTCCATTGGCATTCCCTATAAACGCACTCTCACAGCTGCGCAACTGCGTTCACTTATTGCTGACAAACTTATTGAAGAAGAGATGGCACATCAAACTCCTCCCTCTACGGGAGCTGGGGCAAAAACTCTTATGTTCTCGCATGAGGAAGATGATAAACCTACGGAGCAAAATGGTCAGTATGGTGCAGCTGGGTTGTCTCGAGGTGAATCAGCGTCGTTGGCACTTGAGCTGGCAAAAATCACGCTGGAGCAAACTAGGGAACAGAGAGCATTCGCAAGGGAAGAATTTGATAGGGAAAGAGAAAGGAGGCAGTTTTCGCATTCTGTAAACGATTTCAGTTTACAAAAAGCAGTACAGCTTGTTCCCCGCTTCAATGAGGCCGAACCAGAGCAATTTTTCGAAAGCTTCGAAAATCAGGCTCGAGCCTTGAGGTGGCCGGAACAGCACTGGGCAGCGTTGGTTCATACAGCATTATTGGGTAAGGCACAGGAATTTACGTCGGTATTAACTGACGCTGAATTCTCTGATTATCAAGTAGTGAAGACCACAGTGTTGGGAGCATATACATGTATCCCAGCTAAATATCGTAAGACCTTCAAATTGAACAGGCGGCAGCTTGGTCAATCCCTGGTGGACTTTGTGAGACAGCAAACCAAAGCTTTTACCAGCTGGTATAAAGCGAGTGGTGTCTCTAACTTTGAGGAGCTGGTGCAGCTTATTCTGATTGATAACCTGCTGGAGTCTGTGGGACCAGAGGTTCGTGTCTTTCTGCAGGATCGTGACTTAACCACTGCATTGGAGGCGGCCAGGTTGGCTGATACCTTCGAAACGAACCGCTCCTTGTCCGAGCGGTCCCGTCTCTCTTTTCAACAGTCTGGCGTGAGCAGAGATCGACAACATTGGAGAATGAAGTGCCAGCCGGAGGGAGAGCGTCTACGTCATCCAACCAAGTCACCTGGTGAGCCACGCTTCTCAACATATGGTCCCCCTGCGGAGAGGCAAACTACTTATGGAGCATCTCGACAACAATATCCAGAGAGGCACCAGCCAGAACGACACCACTTGCAACGTCATCAGGGAGTAAAGGGCAAGCCTGTCGTCTGCTTCAGGTGCAATAAAGTAGGTCACATCAGTTCCAACTGCCCCCAAAAACCTCAACCCATTGGGAAAATCTCTAATATCCCTAGTAACATGTCCCCTAGAGAAGTAGAAAAAGGTATGGCCCCTTATTATTGCGAAAGTCTTATTTCCCTTCAGGAAAACTCAGAACCAACTAAAGTAAATACCTTTAGAGATACTGGAGCATATTGCTCACTTGTAAGAGAGGGAATATTACCCCTTTCAGAGAATACTTCTTTGAATTCCTCTGTTTTATTGGAAGCATATGGAGGAGCTATATATTCTGTTCCTTTGCATAAAATTTATGTACAGTGCAAATATTACACTGGGTACTTGACTGTAGGTGTCTCAAAAGGATTCCCCATGAAAAATGCTATGTTATTACTGGGTAATAACATTACTACTGTTAGTTCGTGTCCTGAACCTATAATGATTAATGCTTCTCCGGTGTTGGCCATAACTCGGGCAACTTCCCAAGGGTTGTCTGGAGAGAATGTTGACCTATCCTTGGACGACTCCGATCTCGGAATAGCCACATTGTTTTACGAGGAAAACTGGCCAGAGCCTCGTAGATCAAGTGAACAGACCCCGATCAAGCCTTCCTATTCCCAGGTTGCAGGATTGCCAGATGTCTCTGTTTCCATGCCCGAGGGACTGTCCTTCCGGGAGGAACAACGAAAGGACCCTTCTTTAAAATTCGCTTTTCAGGCAGCCATGGGTAAATCCTCTTTGGGTCATCCAGTCAAGTATGAAGTTAAAAATGATTATTTGGTTTGCACTGAGACTGGTAAGGAGATAGAGGGCCGGCAATTATACGACAGGTTAGTGGTTCCAACCAAGTATAGACCTCAGATATTAAATATAGCTCATAATACGTCATTAGGAGGTCACTTAGGAATTACAAAAACCTTGTATAGAATCACAAAAGAATTTTATTGGCCAAAATTAAAGAAAGATGTGAAGAATCATATTAGGTGTTGCCGAGAATGTCAGCAAGTTGGAAAACCTGGACATTCCATTAAACCTGCACCTCTCCAACCCATACCTGTTGATGGAGAACCTTTTGCAGATTTAATTATAGATTGTGTAGGTCCACTACCTAAGTCAAAGTCTGGAAACCAGTATTTATTTACAATTATGGATAAAGTAACCAGATATCCTGAAGCGATCCCAATGCGTAGTATCAATACTAAAGCTATTCTCAAAGCTTTAACAAAATTCATTTCTTGTTTTGGCATTTTCATTACAGGTTGATGCTTGTGAGTCTGGGGTTGGGGCGGTACTATTACAAATCGGGAACAAGGAGCTGCAGCCAATCGCATACTTTTCAGCTAAGTTCCAGCCACATCAGAGAGCTTACTCTACCATTGAAAAAGAAGCCCTCGCGCTGGTAATGGCTTTGGAACATTTCGATGTTTATGTGGGCCAGACATCGCAGGTGGTCACAGTCTACAGTGATCACAACCCGTTAGTCTATCTCCAAGCCATGAAGAATCACAACACAAGGCTTATGCGTTGGACGCTCAGGCTGCAGCCCTACAACCTAAAAATAAAATATATTGCCGGCAAAGAAAATGTGTTGGCAGACTCTTTGTCAAGAGTCTAGTTTAATATTTTATTTAGGTTAGGATTTATTTGTGGTAACCCCCCTTTCAAGCTCTTTTTTTTATCCCCTGATGTGGGGGTTTTTTTTAGTGAGGGGATACGGGCTACCGTCCGCTTGTATCTTGGACCTATGTTGGCCTATCTGACTGCTGTCTCACTCTGAGTTTAGGGTTTGGCTTTTGGTCACTAGGAAAGCTGAGCTCTATCTAAGAGTTGGATGGTGGAGAGGATAGGCGGTCCCATTATTTCGTGCCATGGCGGCACGGTTACCACTGGGAGGTGGCAGCCTAATCCTGAGCCTTCTCGGGGGTGGGGGTGTGGCATGCAAAGAGTACGTAACCTTTATTCGGCGCATGGACACACCCTCATTTACAGGCTATCTCCCCCAACCAGCGAACCAGGTTGCTAAGAGTTGATGATGGGGCCCCATCGTTCAACTAGTGACCAGGTTCTAGCCAATAAGAAGGTGGGATTGGCAATCGCAGAGGTTATGTGGATACCGCTCTCCTGTCTGCCCTTGTCATTCCCATTCTAGAGCTGGTTGAAGCACGGTCTGCTATCTTGTGGCTTCTATTTCTGCCTTGCTTACCGTGGAGTGCACTATATTTATCACTGTACATAGTGTACATATTGCTGTTCTAAATTGGTGAAGGATAATATAAGTCTAAACTTTTTCTACTGTGTTTATTTGCTCCCATTACACCTGGGATAACAGGCCATTTGAAATCCTAGGTTGTAATACTTGGTATATTTGAATCTGTGTAGCAACAGAAGCCTACTAGTCCCCTAACGGTTTGCCACTTTGAAATATTAATGATTTCAGG
>NC_091364.1:20336092-20476092 GCF_038502225.1 Cherax quadricarinatus | reverse complement strand
GTGGTGGTGGTGGTAGTGGTGGTGGTAGTGGTGGTGGTGGTAGTGGTGGTAGTGGTGGTGGTGGTAGTGGTGGTAGTGGTGGTGGTGGTAGTGATGATGGTGGTAGTGATGATGGTGGTAGTGGTGGTGGTAGTGGTGGTGGTGGTGTTGGTGGTGGTAGTGGTGGTAGTGATGGTGGTTTTTGAGACCCCTACAGTCAAGTACCCAGTGTAATATTTGCACTGTACATAAATTTTATGCAAAGGAACGGAAAAGATAGCTCCTCCAAATGCTTCCAATAAAACTGAGGAATTCAAAGAAGTATTCTCTGAAAGGGGTAATATTCCTTCTCTGACAAGTGAGCAATATGCTCCAGTATCTCTAAAGGTATTTACTTTAGTTGGTTCTGAGTTTTCCTGAAGGGAAATAAGACTTTCGCAATAATAAGGGGCCATACCTTTTTCTACTTCTCTAGGGGACATGTTACTAGGGATATTAGAGATTTTCCCGATGGGTTGAGGTTTTTGGGGGCAGTTGGAACTGATGTGACCTACTTTATTGCACCTGAAGCAGACGACAGGCTTGCCCTTTACTCCCTGATGACGTTGCAAGTGGTGTCGTTCTGGCTGGTGCCTCTCTGGATATTGTTGTCGAGATGCTCCATAAGTAGTTTGCCTCTCCGCAGGGGGACCATATGTTGAGAAGCGTGGCTCACCAGGTGACTTGGTTGGATGACGTAGACGCTCTCCCTCCGGCTGGCACTTCATTCTCCAATGTTGTCGATCTCTGCTCACGCCAGACTGTTGAAAAGAGAGACGGGACCGCTCGGACAAGGAGCGGTTCGTTTCGAAGGTATCAGCCAACCTGGCCGCCTCCAATGCAGTGGTTAAGTCACGATCCTGCAGAAAGACACGAACCTCTGGTCCCACAGACTCCAGCAGGTTATCAATCAGAATAAGCTGCACCAGCTCCTCAAAGTTAGAGACACCACTCGCTTTATACCAGCTGGTAAAAGCTTTGGTTTGCTGTCTCACAAAGTCCACCAGGGATTGACCAAGCTGCCGCCTGTTCAATTTGAAGGTCTTACGATATTTAGCTGGGATACATGTATATGCTCCCAACACTGTGGTCTTCACTACTTGATAATCAGAGAATTCAGCGTCAGTTAATACCGACGTAAATTCCTGTGCCTTACCCAATAATGCTGTATGAACCAACGCTGCCCAGTGCTGTTCCGGCCACCTCAAGGCTCGAGCCTGATTTTCGAAGCTTTCGAAAAATTGCTCTGGTTCGGCCTCATTGAAGCGGGGAACAAGCTGTACTGCTTTTTGTAAACTGAAATCGTTTACAGAATGCGAAAACTGTCTCCTCTCTCTTTCCCTATCAAATTCTTCCCTTGCGAATGCTCTCTGTTCCCTAGTTTGCTCCAGCGTGATTTTTGCCAGCTCAAGTGCCAACGACGCTGATTCACCCTGAGACAACCCAGCTGCACTATACTGACCATTTTGCTCCGTAGGTGTATCATCTTCCTCCTGCGAGAACATAGTAGTTTTTTCCCTAGCTCCCGTAAAGGGAGGAGTTTGATGTGCCATCTCTTCTTCAATAAGTATGTCAGCAATAAGTGAACGCAGTTGCGCAGCTGTGAGAGTGCGTTTATAGGGAATGCCAATGGAACGAGCAATTTGCCAACAACGCTGTAGGGACAATTTAGGTAGGTTATGCAAAGTATATGCCGACACCAGGCGTCTGACTCGTCTAGGTGGCATAAGTTATTCGCTATGCACAGTACGAATACCCCAACGTAACACGTTAATTTGCAGAACACGCTTAGCTATGCACAGTACGATTGCAGAATACGCATACAAGCAAAGCCGACTGCACACAAGATTGACCGTAGCGAAGCGAGCACACTGAACAAGCTAGTAGCGAGCTGTTGAACGATCACACAATAGCAAGGCTGATCATAAGCAACTGACACGCAAAATTTGTAAAGCGAAGCGAAACAGCAAGCTACACAATGTTCCTGCTACAAGCTTCACCCTAAGCTCAACCGTTTCTCTAAGTCCAGCTCTCGGACAGGCTACCCATATTACAACCTAGGATTTCAAATGGCCTGTTATCCCAGGTGTAATGGGAGCAAATAAACACAGTAGAAAAAGTTTAGACTTATATTATCCTTCACCAATTATAACAGCAATATGTACACTATGTACAGTGATAAATATAGTGCACTCCACGGTAAGCAAGGCAGAAATAGAAGCCACAAGATAGCAGACCGTGCTTCAACCAGCTCTAGAGTGGGAATGACTATATTTAATATCTGAGGTCTATACGTGGTTGGAACCACTAACCTGTCGTATAATTGCCGGCCCTCTATCTCCTTACCAGTCTCAGTGCAAACCAAATAATCATTTTTAACTTCATACTTGACTGGATGACCCAAAAAGGATTTCCCATGAAAAATGCCATGTTATTACTGGGTAATAACATTACTACTGTTACTTCGTGTCCTGAACCTATAATGATTAATGCTTCTCCAGTGTTGGCCATAACTCGGGCAACATCCCAAGGGTTGTCTGGGGAGAATGTTGACCTATCCTTGGACGACTCCGATCTCGGAATAGCCACGTTGTTTTATGAGACACACCGGCCGGAGTCTCGTAAATCAAGTGAACAGACCCCGATCAAGCCTTCCTATTCCCAGGTTGCAGGATTGCCAGATGTCTCTGTTTCCATGCCCGAGGGACTGTCCTTCCGGGAGGAACAACGAAAGGACCCTTCTTTAAAATTCGCTTTTCAGGCAGCCATGGGTAAATCCTCTTTGGGTCATCCAGTCAAGTATGAAGTTAAAAATGATTATTTGGTTTGCACTGAGACTGGTAAGGAGATAGAGGGCCGGCAATTATACGACAGGTTAGTGGTTCCAACCAAGTATAGACCTCAGATATTAAATATAGTCATTCCCACTCTAGAGCTGGTTGAAGCACGGTCTGCTATCTTGTGGCTTCTATTTCTGCCTTGCTTACCGTGGAGTGCACTATATTTATCACTGTACATAGTGTACATATTGCTGTTATAATTGGTGAAGGATAATATAAGTCTAAACTTTTTCTACTGTGTTTATTTGCTCCCATTACACCTGGGATAACAGGCCATTTGAAATCCTAGGTTGTAATAGTGGTGGTAGTGGTGGTGGTGGTGGTGGTAGTGATGATGGTGGTAGTGGTGGTAGTGATGATGGTGGTAGTGGTGGTGGTGGTAGTGATGATGGTGGTAGTGGTGGTGGTGGTGGTGGTAGTGGTGGTGGTAGTGGTGGTAGTGGTGGTGGTGGTAGTGGTGGTGGTGGTAGTGATGATGGTGGTAGTGATGATGGTGGTAGTGATGATGGTGGTAGTGGTGGTGGTGGTGGTGGTAGTGGTGGTGGTGGTGGTAGTGGTGGTGGTAGTGGTGGTAGTGGTGGTGGTGGTAGTGGTGGTGGTGGTAGTGATGATGGTGGTAGTGATGATGGTGGTAGTGATGATGGTGGTAGTGGTGGTGGTGGTGGTAGTGGTGGTGGTGGTGGTAGTGGTGGTGGTGGTAGTGGTGGTGGTGGTAGTGGTGGTAGTGGTGGTGGTGGTAGTGGTGGTGGTGGTGGTAATGGTGGTAGTGGTGGTGGTGGTGGTGGTAGTGGTGGTAGTGGTGGTGGTGGTAGTGGTGGTGGTGGTAGTGGTGGTGGTACGTTACAATATGCGACATCTATTAAGTTTAAACATCTCCAGATAATACTAGAAGGTCAACTACTGACCCCCCCCCCCACTAGTATCTAGCTTGTTTCTGGTTTTGTAACAGTTTGTCAGAGAATTTTCTAGTCCTCTTATCCCATAAAATTATGAGGTTTCTCAATAGCCCTTTTTGCTTTCAACTGAATGAATACAAACCAACTTAACAACAGTTGAGATCTTTATTGTCAAAAGTGTCTAGGTGGTAATAATTACAGTTAATATAACTTGAATAATTAAGGATATAAGCTCCTAAACAACTCTTAGAGTATAACTTGGTATACTTATATATAGTTATTCTTTACATATAATCATATGGTGCTAAGTGCACACTTAAGATATTGTACTGCTACTAATCATCTCATCATAGCAACGTACCGTCTGGTACATTGTTATGATGAGATGTACTCGTAAGTACAAGAGTAATGATGTGTGTGTAGGCTTGTGTAAGTGCTCATTATGTGCTCAGATTGACACGAGTTAGACTTCAAATGTGACTGAAAACAAGTCCCTAAATAATCTAAGTTGTCAACCATCGAGGCAATCAAACAGCTTGCTTGAACAATATGACAATCCATTTTCCAAACAGCAATTATATTTGAAACAGCAGTTAATAGTACAGCGTCAGGCAAGGAATAAGGAGACAAAAGCGACCCTAACTGTGTACCTTCAACAGATCTTTCACGAAAGGCATAAAACTCTCTTGTTACTGAAACTGAGTTCAGCAATTCAAATTTCCTAAGACAGTGCGTAGATGCCAGAACAAATATAGGTTGACAGTTGAACTTGGGACCAAAGATAGTGTCTCCATGACACCACCTCTGAAAACATCAAATATCACTAAGTCTAAATAATGCTCTGTGAACAGTTGAACAGAGTTATGAGATGTATGTTCTGGCTCAATAATAGAGACATGCCCTACCAAAACAGGCTCTAAATAACGAGATGATAGAGCAGGAAATCGAAATGTTTCCTCCAGGAACAGCAACCAGAGAGAGGAGAAGAAGCAGGCCTGCAGCTCCGACATCAGGTTACTGAAGCCAGGTATCGCCTGCCTTAAACTACTTAACAAACGGGCATGTAGCTTGTAAGTGCTGGTAAACTACCTGCCAGCACTTGCTGGTAGGTAGATTTTGATTGACAGACAATCAAAATCTCCAACAATGAGCGCAACGAGAGGTGTAGTTGTGACATCCTACCTACGTACATAAGCAAATATAATAAGTCAAATATTAAGCTTGTAATTTTCATTTTAGCTGTTAATGAAAAATATCAGCAATTTAAAATTATTTGAAGAGACAATATATGCAAAATAGTTGTTCCGTCCTGTCTATGAGGTCACAACACCCCATCAGCAAAATAGGGTCGCACTAGGTGTGTTAAATGTCTGTAACTCAATATTCAATTTATATATGTTGCATTTTGTAACATGATAAAGGTGGTGGTGTTACTGTTGTTACTGTGTATATTGCTTCTTCATATACTTTTATATCACTAAGTTATTCTTTAATAGCTGAAACGAAAATTTCGTGCTTTATATTATTATTTGACTTATATTTTTAGCTTGTAGTGGCAAGCTAAGAGTATGTTACATTTTATTTGGCGTATGTCACACACACACATACAGGTATGTCACACACACACATACAGGTATGTCACACACACACATACAGGTATGTCACACACACACATACAGGTATGTCACACACACACATACAGGTATGTCACACACACATACAGGTATGTCACACACACCCATACAGGTATGTCACACACACATACAGGTATGTCACACACACATACAGGTATGTCACACACACACATACAGGTATGTCACACACACACATACAGGTATGTCACACACCCATACAGGTATGTCACACACACATACAGGAATGTCACACACACACACATACAGGTATGTCACACACACACATACAGGTATGTCACACACACACATACAGGTATGTCACACACACATACAGGTATGTCACACACACACATACAGGTATGTCACACACACATACAGGTATGTCCCACACACATACAGGTATGTCACACACACATACAGGTATGTCACAGACACACATACAGGTATGTCACAGACACACATACAGGTATGTCACACACACATACAGGTATGTCACACACACATACAGGTATGTCACACACACATACAGGTATGTCACACACACATACAGGTATGTCACACACACATACAGGTATGTCACACACACACACACACATACAGGCATGTCACACACATATACAGGTATGTCACACACACCCATACAGGTATGTCACACACACATACAGGTATGTCACACACACATACAGGTATGTCACACACACATACAGGTATGTCACACACACATACAGGTATCTCACACACACATACAGGTATGTCACACACACATACAGGTATGTCACACACACATACATATAGCTATGTCACACACACACATACAGGTATGTCACACACACACATACAGGTATGTCACACACACATACAGGTATGTCACACACACACATACAGGTATGTCACACACACACATACAGGTATGTCACACACACATACAGGTATGTCACACACACATACAGGTATGTCACACACACACATACAGGTATGTCACACACACATACAGGTATGTCACACACACACATACAGGTATGTCACACACACATACAGGTATGTCACACACACATACATACAGGTGTGTCACACACACCCATACAGGTATGTCACACACACCCATACAGGTATGTCACACACACATACAGGTATGTCACACACACCCATACAGGTATGTCACACACACATACAGGTATGTCACACACACATACAGGTATGTCACACACATACAGGTATGTCACACACATACAGGTATGTCACACACACATACAGGTATGTCACACACACATACATGTATGTCACACACACACATACAGGTATGTCACACACACATACAGGTATGTCACACACACATACAGGTATGTCACACACACATACAGGTATGTCACACACACATACAGGTATGTCACACACACATACAGGTATGTCACACACACATACAGGTATCACACACACATACAGGTCACACACACATACAGGTATGTCACACACACATACAGGTATGTCACACACACATACAGGTATGTCACACACACACATACAGGTATGTCACACACACATACAGGTATGTCACACACACATACAGGTGTCACACACACACATACAGGTGTCACACACACACATACACACACACACATACAGGTATGTCACACACACAACCCGCTATGTCACACACACATACATGTATGTCACACACATACAGGTATGTCACACACACACATACAGGTATGTCACACACACACATACAGGTATGTCACACACACACATACAGGTATGTCACACACACATACAGGTATGTCACACACACATACAGGTATGTCACACATACAGGTATGTCACACACACATACATACAGGTATACAGGTATGTCACACACACACATACAGGTATGTCACACACACATACAGGTATGTCACACACACATACAAACAGGTATGTCACACACACA
The DNA here is from genome assembly GCF_038502225.1 of Cherax quadricarinatus. Lineage (NCBI taxonomy): Eukaryota > Metazoa > Arthropoda > Malacostraca > Decapoda > Parastacidae > Cherax > Cherax quadricarinatus. Next base: position 20,468,774 of record NC_091364.1, on the reverse strand, counting down.
TACATACAGGTATGTCACACACACATACAGGAATGTCACTCACACATACAGGTATGTCACACACACACATACAGGTATGTCACACACACATACAGGTATATCACACACACACACAGGTATGTCACACACACCCATACAGGTATGTCACACACACATACAGGTATGTCACACACACATACAGGTATGTCACACACGCCCATACAGGTATGTCACACACACACATACAGGTATGTCACACACACCCATAAAGGTATGTCACACACACACATACAGGTATGTCACACACACCCATATAGGTATGTCACACACACACATACAGGTATGTCACACACACATACAGGTATGTCACACACACACATACAGGTATGTCACACACACACATACAAGTATGCCACACACACATACAGGTATGTCACACACACATACAGGTATGTCACACACACATACAGGTATGTCACACACACATAGAGGTATGTCACACACACATAGAGGTATGTCACACACACATACAGGTATGTCACACACACATACAGGTATGTCACACACACATACAGGTATGTCACACACACATACAGGTATGTCACACACACATACAGGTATGTCACACACACATACAGGTATGTCACACACACATACAGGTATGTCACACACACATAGAGGTATGTCGCACACACACATACAGGTACGTCACACACACATACAGGTATGTCACACACACCCATACAGGTATGTCACACACACACATACAGGAATGTCACACACACATACAGGTATGTCACACACACCCATACAGGTATGTCACACACACACATACAGGAATGTCACACACCCATACAGGTATGTCACACACACACATACAGGTATGTCACACACACATACAGGTATGTCACACACACATACAGGTATGTCACACACACATACAGGTATCTCACACACACATACAGGTATGTCACACACACACACACATACAGGCATGTCACACACACATACAAGTATGTCACACACACCCATACAGGTATGTCACACACACCCATACAGGTATGTCACACACACATACAGGTATGTCACACACACACATACAGGTATGTCACACACACATACAGGTATGTCACACACACATACAGGTATGTCACACACACATACAGGTATGTCACACACACATACAGGTATGTCACACACACATACAGGTATGTCACACACACACATACAGGTATGTCACACACACACATACAGGTATGTCACACACACACATACAGGTATGTCACACACATACATACAGGTATGTCACACACACACATACAGGTATGTCACACACACACATACAGGTATGTCACACACACACATACAGGTATCTCACACACACATATACAGGTATGTCATACACACACATACAGGTATGTCACACACACACATACAGGTATGTCACACACACACATACAGGTAGTCACACACACACATACAGGTATGTCACACACACACAAACAGGTACAGGTATGTCACACACACACATACAGGTATGTCACACACACAGGTATGTCACACACACATACAGGTATGTCACACACACATACAGGTATGTCACACACACATACAGGTATGTCACACACACATACAGGTATGTCACACACACATACAGGTATGTCACACACAGGTATGTCACACACACACCTACAGGTATGTCACACACACACATACAGGTATGTCACACACACACATACAGGTATGTCACACACACACAGGTACAGGTATGTCACACACACACACACACATACAGGTATGTCACACACACATACAGGTATGTCACACACACCTACAGGTATGTCACACATACAGGTATGTCACACACACATACAGGTATGTCACACACACATACAGGTATGTCACACTCACACATACAGGTATGTCACACACACACATACAGGTATGTCAGGTATGTCACACACACATACAGGTATGTCACACACACATACAGGTATGTCACACACACATACAGGTATGTCACACACATACAGGTATGTCACACACACATACAGGTATGTCACACACACATACAGGTATGTCACACACCCATACATGTATGTCACACACACATACAGGAATGTCACACACACATACAGGTATGTCACACACACACACATATAGGTATGTCACACACACCCATACAGGTATGTCACACACACACATACAGGAATGTCACACACCCATACAGGTATGTCACACACACACATACAGGAATGTCACACACACATACAGGTATGTCACACACACACACATATAGGTATGTCACACACACATACAGGTATGTCACACACACATACAGGTATGTCACACACACACATACAGGTATGTCACACACACACATACAGGTATGTCACACACACACATACAGGTATGTCACACACACACATACAGGTATGTCACACACACATATACAGGTATGTCATACACACACATACAGGTATGTCACACACACACATACAGGTATGTCACACACACACATACAGGTATGTCACACACACACATACAGGTATGTCACACACACACATACAGGTATGTCACACACACACATACAGGTATGTCACACACACACATACAGGTATGTCACACACACATACAGGTATGTCACACACACATACAGGTATGTCACACACACATACAGGTATGTCACACACACATACAGGTATGTCACACATACAGGTATGTCACACACACATACAGGTATGTCACACACATATACAGGTATGTCACACACACATACAGGTATGTCACACTCACATACAGGTATGTCACACACATACAGTTATGTCACACACACATACAGGTATGTCACACACACACATACAGGTATGTCACACACACACGTGCAGGTATGTCACACACACACATACAGGTATGTCACACATACAGGTATGTCACACACACATACAGGTATGTCACACACACATACAGGTATGTCACACACACATACAGGTATGTCACACACACATACAGGTATGTCACACATACACTTACAGGTATGTCACACACACATACAGGTATGTCACACACACATACAGGTATGTCACACACACACACATACAGGTATGTCACACACACATACAGGTATGTCACACACACATACAGGTATGTCACACACACATACAGGTATGTCACACACACATACAGGTATGTCACACACACCCATACAGGTATGTCACACACACATACAGGTATGTCACACACACATACAGGTATGTCGCACACACACATACAGGTATGTCACACACACATACAGGTATGTCACACACACCCATACAGGTATGTCACACACACACACATACAGGTATGTCACACACACACACACACATACAGGTATGTCACACACACATACAGGTATGTCACACACACACATACAGGTATGTCACACACACACATATAGGTATGTCACACACACACATATAGGTATGTCACACACACACATACAGGTATGTCACACACACATACAGGTATGTCACACACACATACAGGTAGGTCACACACACATACATGTATGTCACACACACACATACAGGTATGTCACACACACCCATACAGGTATGTCACACACACCCAAACAGGTATGTCACACACACATACAGGTATGTCACACACACCCATACAGGTATGTCACACACACATACAGGTATGTCACACACACACATACAGGTATGTCACACACACATGCAGGTATGTCACACACACATACAGGTATGTCACACACACAGGTATGTCACACACACACACATACAGGTATGTCACACACACACATACAGGTATGTCACACACACATACAGGTATGTCACACACACATACAAGTATGTCACACACACACATACAGGTATGTCACACACACACATACAGGTATGTCACACATACAGGTATGTCACACACACATACAGGTATGTCACACACACACATACAGGTATGTCACACACACATACAGGTATGTCACACACACATACAGGTATGTCACACACACACATACAGGTATGTCACACACACACATACAGGTATGTCACACATACAGGTATGTCACACACACATACAGGTATGTCACACACACACATACAGGTATGTCACACACACATATAGGTATGTCACACACACATACAGGTATGTCACACATACAGGTATGTCACACACACATACAGGTATGTCACACACACACATACAGGTATGTCACACACACATACAGGTATGTCACACACACATACAGGTATGTCACACACACATACAGGTATGTCACACACACATACAGGTATGTCACACACACATACAGGTATGTCACACACACATACAGGTATGCCTACTAACCAGTAAACCAGGTGCTAAGGGTATAATGAGTAGGGTCGCCCTCATTATGTTAAGCAATGTAGTTCAATCAGCCAAACACAAGGAAGCCCACCAAAGTTGTGAGTCGATGTGGGTCACTCTTGATGTAGGACACTCTTGATGTAGGACACTCTTAATGTGGGACACTCTTGATGTGGGACACTCTTGATGTGGGACACTCTTGATGTGGGACACTCTTGATGTGGGACACTCTTGATGTGGGACACTCTTGATGTGGGACACTCTTGATGTGGGACACTCTTGATGTGGGACACTCTTGATGTGGGACACTCTTGATGTGGGACACTCTTGATGTGGGTCACTCTTGATGTGGGACACTCTTGATGTGGGGCACTCTTGATGTGGGACACTCTTGATGTGGGACACTCTTGATGTGGGACACTCTGGATGTGGGACACTCTTGATGTGGGACACTCTTGATGTGGGACACTCTTGATGTGGGACACTCTTGATGTGGGTCACTCTTGATGTGGGACACTCTTGATGTGGGGCACTCTTGATGTGGGACACTGTAGACGTGGGACACTCTTGATGTGGGACACTCTTCATGTGGGACACTCTTGACGTGGGACACTCTTCATGTGGGACACTCTTCATGTGGGACACTCTTGACGTGGGACACTCTTGATGTGGGACACTCTTGACGTGGGACATTCTTGACGTGGGACACTCTTGATGTGGGACACTCTTGATGTGGGACACTCTTGATGTGGGACACTCTTGATGTGGGACACTCTTGATGTGGGACACTCTTGATGTGGGACACTCTTGATGTGGGACACTCTTGATGTGGGACACTCTTGATGTGGGACACTCTTGATGTGGGACACTCTTGATGTGGGACACTCTTGATGTGGGACACTCTTGATGTGGGACACTCTTAATGTGGGACACTCTTAATGTGGGACACTCTTGATGTGGGACACTCTTGACGTGGGACACTCTTGACGTGGGACACTCTTGATGTGGGACACTCTTGATGTGGGACACTCTTGATGTGGGACACTCTTGATGTGGGACACTCTTGACGTGGGACACTCTTCATGTGGGACACTCTTCATGTGGGACACTCTTGACGTGGGACACTCTTCATGTGGGACACTCTTGACGTGGGACATTCTTGATGTGGGACACTCTTGACGTGGGACACTCTTGATGTGGGACACTCTTTGACATGGGACACTCTTGACGTGGGACACTCTTGATGTGGGACACTCTTGATGTGGGACACTCTTGATGTGGGACACACTTGATGTGGGACACTCTTGATGTGGGACACTCTTGATGTGGGACACTCTTGATGTGGGACACTCTTGACGTGGGACACTCCTGACGTGGGACACTCTTGATGTGGGACACTCTTGAAGTGGGACACTCTTGATGTGGGACACTCTTGACGTGGGACACTCTTGATGTGGGACACTCTTGATGTGGGACACTCTTGATGTGGGACACTCTTGACGTGGGACACTCTTGATGTGGGACACTCTTGACGTGGGACACTCTTGATGTGGGACACTCTTGATGTGGGACACTCTTGATGTGGGACACTCTTGACGTGGGACACTCTTGAAACAACTTTGAGAGACTTCCCAGTCTGGTCACAACGGTTCTCACAATGTCTTGCTTGGAATTGCCTAATTTTACATATCCGCTGTACATAATGAACATAATGTACATAATGTACATAATGTACATACCTGATTACTATTTGAGGAAGGAAATGTAAGTATTTACTCTCTCTACTTCTGTTTTGCTCGTTTATACTTTGTTTCTGAAGTGACTTCATTAAACTCCTCAACGTTATGAGAAGGCTATGGGGAGTTGCATTTTCTTTTCTTATGCACAGGATTTTTACTACAAGACAGCATTACACTGGGTATTTACTGTAGGTGTATCAGGGGGATTTCCCATGTAAGATGCTTAATTGTTGCTTGGCAACAATGTTCTACATTCAACATGTTGTTCCGAGCCCATTGTAGCCACCGAAGCTTCTTCTCCGATGTTGGCCATAACTCGGGCAATGTCCAAAGGAATGTTTAAAATGAATACCGATCTTACCTAGGAGGACTGCGATCTAGGGCCAGACAATTTTAGGAGGAAAACTAACCAGGGCCTCGTAAATCAAGTGAAAGACCCCTGGTCAAGCATTCCTATTCCGGGGTCGCAGGATTGCCAGACATTTCTCTTTCCATGCCTGAGGGTCTGTCCTTTCACGAAAAGCAACAAAGGGGAGTCCATTTGTTACTCTTCTTTAGCATCCACTCTTAAAACTGCCATGAGTGAATCCAGTTCAAATCACCCAGATAAAAATGCACTTAAAAATAACTTATTAGTTCATTCTGCTGCTGGTATGAAGGTCGGGGGCCTGGCAAGACAGTGAAGGAGTGAATGATGATGAAAGTGTTTCATCTGTTTTTTTGTCACCTTGTCGTGGTGGGAAACGGCCGATGTGTTATATATATATATATATATATATATATATATATATATATATATATATATATATATATATATATATATATATATATATATATATATATATATATATGTATATATATATATTATGTAATAAAATATTCCTATTGGTAAAAAAAAATAGTTTAAAAGATGGGGTGGTAGGGGAAGTGGAATATTCAAACGGCTTCAGGAAGAAATTCAAATATTCTTCCTTGAAGCCTTTTTATCCACTTCTCCGAGGCTATGGGTCCCACAATTTACACCAGAGGTGTACCCCATTATATATATATATATATATATATATATATAAATATATAATTATATATATATATATATATATATATATATATATATATATATATATATATATATATCAACGTACCATCCGTATCCCACCGAGGCGGGGTGGCCCAAAAGGAAAAATAAAAGTTTCTCCTTTTAATAATATATACAGGAGAAGGGGTTACTACACCCCTTGCTCCCGGCATTTTAGTCGCCTCTTACAACATGCATGGCTTACGGAGGAAGAATTTTGTTCCATTTCCCCACGACTGTTGTAGATGCTTTCCGACGTGTCCTTGTGTCAGACAATGTGTCTGAATTCATAAATGCCATAGTGGACGACCTTTGCTTTAGATTTAACATTCACCAAGCGCCAGTAGCTCCACGACATCCTGCGAGTAACAGCCTTGTTGAACGTACAAATCGCAAAATCCTAGAGGGCTCAGAGTGACTATCAGTCCGAGTTGTACCACAGTTCAACTGGTGAGACATCCCACGTTGCATTGTATGGCTATGACAAATGTATACCGTATGAAATTCTGTTTGCTCCGCCTCAGCCTATACATGACACTGATGTCAGCGTCCACAAGATGCGGACTTCACAGCTTCTCTTCCAGAAAGTACAAGAAAACCTCAAGAATGCAACAGATATGTTTGCGTCTAATCCTGACGCTATTGCCAAGGAGAGTAAGTTTGAAACAGGTTACAATGTAATGTTGTAAAATCCTATGCAAACCCTTAGTATGTATAAGCTAGTTCCCAAATTTGTTGGTCCTTACCGTGTCCTCAGACAGCTCCACGGCAACAAGTTCGAGGTGAGGAAGATTGCCACAGGAACGACAACCTGTCTAATACTCTTCTCTTTGCATCTAAGATCAATGACAGTCCTGTACAGCCGCATACCTATGGGCTGAAATCCCGGACAGCAGTACATTTCTGTAACATTGACATACCTGTTGACATGTCCGACTCCTATTTTGAGTACATTGTCTTCTCGCTGAAATGGGCATCACTATGTAGTTAGTATTTGAGTTAAAAATTTCCACTCCCCGTGGTTTGTCTTTATATATATATTTATATATAAAATATAGGGAGGTACCACCTCTGGAGCTGTTCTGGGGACCCTCATCCTCAGAGAAAAGAATTAGCTTAAAGGAAAACTCGAGGTTCTCCCTGAAGCTGTTTGAAAAATTTCTCCTACCACCCCCTATATTTAATGTGTGTTTTATTTGAAGACAAAATACATTGACAAAAATACAATAGAGAGTAAAACAACATAGATAACAACTCAGAGCTACATCTCGAATACTTCGTTTAGCTCCCCGGCGGTGGGCCACGTGCCCAGAATGCTGCAGGCATTTTCCCTCTGGATTGCAACACTGAGTCTCGGAAAGAGGAAGCTGGCCGCCCTGTGGTCCTTGGTTCCCATGATGACTTTTTAACCTAGCTCTTAGAGGAACTATAAAGCACACTTGCTCCATGCTCCAAGGGTCTCCGACCCTACTGGGATGAAGCTATAGCAAGGGGAAAGGCCTTCATATTTGCGAGTCTTCTGCGTCTCCCTGTGGCTGGCAGCTCCACCGCCTTTACCTGCGTAGTATGGGAAGCAGGTGTCTGCCAATGTGGCAGCACAGGTGTAGTCCCAGGCAATCTGCTTTCCATCCTTCCAGGGTAGCATAGTGGCTCCATCAGGATGCTTTTGACTTCCGTCAGACCTCTGCACTTGGGGTTCCTGTTGAGCTGGGCAATGGGCTGTGACGAGGCTTCTCTTTATGATGTCGCTGACCTCCTCATGTCTGGCACACTTCCCTTGTGATGTGTGACACACAAGACCACGAAGTCCAAACTGATCAGCCGTCTCCATGCCGCAAATACACCTATGCTCGGTGAGGATGGGGGCGGCTAGGCGAAGAGCAACACCAATTCGAATGGCCTGTGGGTCGAGTCTTGTGCCCAGGAAGGAATTCGGAACAGCTAGAAGAAAATCTCCTGAGTGTGGTGCCTTCAGCTGAAATGAAGGCAAAAGACTGGAGAACCAATGCCGAACGGCCGTCAAGACCACATCTCTCTTCGCCATATTAAAGGCATTTGTACATGTTTTGGCCCGCCTCTTGGTGAGAGAAAACGCATGACGTTTTAGACCACTAGACCACACAATCCTTAACAATGGTGCATCCAGCCAAGCTAAATGTTGTACCCACAATCGAAGGACATACGATGGTGTGGACGCCTCTAAGCTATTTCATTCTACTCCCTGTTTGGTGTACTAACTCAACAAGCTGTATATTATTGCACTCACGGAACAAGTGGTATTGATCAATAACAACACTGTTCCCTGGGTACAATAATATATATATATATATATATATATATATATATATATATATATATATATATATATATATATATATATATATATTATTTAGTCCGAATCGCTGAGTTTTGTTATTTTAACAATGGTGTATTTTACCGAATTAACAGAATAAAAATTAGATTTTTGCAATAAATAACCAGAAATCGATCTGAGCATAACAAAATATATATCATTAATTTTAATTCATATTAAATAAATGTACATTAACCTCTATTAAAAAAAAACTGAGGTTAGGTAAGGTTTCTAAGTTAGTTCCGTTCCAAAAATAAAAATCTTTATATCAACGCTTTAAAAGAATTTTTTGGTGAAGAAGATGGTTTCTTATCGGCAAATATTTATGGTTTTCTAAGTGGTAAGAGTTATTTCTAAGTGGTAAGAGATATTTCTAAGTGGTAAGAGTTATTTCTAAGTGGTAAGAATTATTTCTAAGTGGTAAGAATTATTTCTAAGTGGTAAGAGTTATGGTGGCACTAAAGTTGCCGCAAGAGTCGCTGAAGGTGAAGTGTGTGATGACACAGTGTTGGGCAGCACGGAAAAATTTGTTTAAAATGGAAGTTCCTGAGATATTAACCTTATGGCAGTGTATGTATTAGCGCTTATGTTGCATCTTCCCAGGATGGTTCAGTGAATTGTTGTCTTTATCCTCTATGGTTATGGTAGTCTGTGTCATGGAGAATAACATGGTTTATTTTTGTACATACCATTTTGCCCTGTCCTTTTCCTAGGTTAATGGTGATCTGTTTTGAAATGACCTCGAGATCTCTAATAATGAATGTTAATTATGCAAACTTGGTAATTCATTATGGAATAAATGAATTCATATGGGAAAATATAACCATTGTCATTTTTACAGGTCTACGAAGCAGGTGCGGGGATAAATGAATTTAAAATGGAGGAATCTGTATAATCAACTCCAGAACGTCACAGTGCTGATAAGTCAAACTTTCCAAATAAAACGGAATATCAGCGTAAAAATGATAAAACATCCATACTGAAGTAAATGACTTATAGGTTCTCATTGTAAGAAGTGAGGGAATAAGTGGATAAAGATGCACTTGGTATAGTTACAGTGATGGATGTTATGACTCTTGTGTTTTACAACACAAGAGTCGGTGGTGAGGTTTGTTTCTTATCCACAGTCAAGTTTGGAGATTCCACTGGTGATGGTTTAACAATGAAGTTTAATCTTATTTAAGGTTTTGTATACAAAAAGAATTATTTTAGCTTCCTCTTTCACAAGTATTATTTTACCCACTAGTAAAATTTGTTACTATTTTTGTTAAGTATTTAAAAGCATTACTTTTAGTAAAATTCCTTTTATCAGTATTAAAAAGTATTACCTTCAAGAATAATATCCAGTAAGATCTTACACTGTGAAAAATCGATCCCTGTCAAAGACATCCCTTGTAAATTTTTGATAAATCAGCATAGCTCTGTCTCCCCTCTCTTGTCCACTGGTCAGCTGTCAACAGCAGCTAGACATGGATTAAATATGACGAAAGATTACAGCCGGCACACCAGGAATTGTTACTGAGAGTAGTGAGTACGAAATTTTAATCATAAATGTTTTATTTACTAATTGATAAGACTCCCCCGCTGAAATAACACCAGAGACGACAAACCTAAATGGTTATCAGACCTTAACAAATAGTAAATCTGAAGATGTGAATCATACTACAGTACTAGGAGGTGAGATATGCGAAAATATATATGAAAGTGAACTTGAACAAGGCAAATACATCTGGATTTATTGAAAAGATCAAAGATTTTGGGTAATTATTAGATATGTTGAATAACACTGGAAGTGATCACAATTTTTTTTTTAAAGTTTACTGCTTTTATAACCATAAAACGTAGGAAAATAAATTAAAAATAGATTGCATAATGCTAGGAAAACAACACAGAACACTGAAGGCGAGAGAGACAAGGTGTTGCAAAACAGTGCAACACAAGTTGAAGCAACAACACAACACATCCATGGAAAGTAATATACTAAAGAAGTCTGCCCAGAGTAATATCAGAGTTAAGTGTTCTATGTATGTAATAAGTGCAATAATAAGTATGGATGTTTTGTATGGTGAGTAGGTTGAGTGTTTTGAATATTGGTGGAGTGTGTTGCCTGTAGTGAGAATTTGTTATCATTCTAACTGCAGCCTTTTGTTGGGTAATTAGTGGTCTGAGATATTCATTACCTTTGTAAATTGTGAGTTCATTACCTTTGTAAATTGTGAATTCATTACCTCTGTAACTTGCTCAGCTATCAAAACTTTGAGGTCCAGTCCCTGGACCCATTATGTACCTCTGTAATCTTTTGACTACCGCCCACAGGATGGGTATGGGGTGCATAATAAACATATTAAACTATCTAACTAGAAAGATGATAAGAAATATACTAAAGAAGTCTACCCAGAGAAAGATGGTAAGAAATATACTAAAGAAGTCTACCCAGAGAAAGATGGTAAGAAACCTTAAGAACTCTTCTGAGTAAACTGAAGTGGAACTCCAACTGAAGACAAAAATTAGGGAATATGTAGGTATGAAATGAATTTGGAAATATAGAATAACATGTAAAAATATATAACCCAGGTAATACAGTGGTATTACTTGTGTTGTATATACCACAATAATACAGTGGTATTACTTGTGTTGTATATACCATAATATTACAGTGGTATTACTTGTGTTGTATATACCACAATAATACAGTGGTATTACTTGTGTTGCATATACCATAATATTACAATGGTATTACTTGTGTTGTATATACCATAATAATACAATGGTATTACTTGTGTTGTATATACCATTATAATACAATGGTATTACTTGTGTTGTATATACCATTATAATACAATGGTATTACTTGTGTTGTATATACCATAATAATACAATGGTATTACTTGTGTTGTATATACCATTATAATACAATGGTATTACTTGTGTTGTATATACCATAATAATACAATGGTATTACTTGTGTTGTATATACCATTATAATACAATGGTATTACTTGTATTGTATATACCATTATAATACAATGGTATTACTTGTGTTGTATATACCATTATAACACAATGGTATTACTTGTGTTGTATATACCATAATAATACAATGGTATTACTTGTGTTGAATATACCATTATAATACAATGGTATTACTTGTGTTGTATATACCATAATAATACAATGGTATTACTTGTGTTGTATATACCATTATAATACAATGGTATTACTTGTGTTGTATATACCATAATATTACAGTGGTATTACTATGGTATTTTAATGCGGAAACTTTTCGTCCATTAGGGAATTTATCAACTTACAGAGACAAGGGGAAGATTTTGGTATTTGTAGATGAAGATAAATTCTCGCGTGAAAGACTGTGAGATCTTGCAGTGTGAGTAGGAGATCTTGCAGTGTGAGTAGGAGATCTTGCAGTGTGAGTAGGAGATCTTGCAGTGTGAGTAGGAGATCTTGCAGTGTGAGTAGGAGATCTTGCAGTGTGAGTAGGAGATCTTGCAGTGTGAGTAGGAGATCTTGCAGTGTGGGTAGGAGATCTTGCAGTGTAAGTAGGAGATCTTGCAGTGTGAGTAGGAGATCTTGCAGTGTAAGTAGGAGATCTGGTGTAAGTAGGAGATCTTGCAGTGTGAGTAGGAGATCTTGCAGTGTAAGTAGGAGATCTTGCAGTGTGAGTAGGAGATCTTGCAGTGTAAGTAGGAGATCTTGCAGTGTGAGTAGGAGATCTGGCAGTGTGAGTAGGAGATCTTGCAGTGTAAGTAGGAGATCTTGCAGTGTGAGTAGGAGATCTTGCAGTGTGAGTAGGAGATCTTGCAGTGTGAGTAGGAGATCTTGCAGTGTAAGTAGGAGATCTTGCAGTGTGAGTAGGAGATCTTGCAGTGTAAGTAGGAGATCTTGCAGTGTAAGTAGGAGATCTTGCAGTGTGAGTAGGAGATCTTGCAGTGTAAGTAGGAGATCTTGCAGTGTAAGTAGGAGATCTTGCAGTGTGAGTAGGAGATCTTGCAGTGTGGGTAGGAGATCTTGCAGTGTGAGTAGGAGATCTTGCAGTGTAAGTAGGAGATCTTGCAGTGTAAGTAGGAGATCTTGCAGTGTAAGTAGGAGATCTTGCAGTGTGAGTAGGAGATCTTGCAGTGTGGGTAGGAGATCTTGCAGTGTGAGTAGGAGATCTTGCAGTGTGAGTAGGAGATCTTGCAGTGTGAGTAGATCTTGCAGTGTGAGTAGGAGATCTTGCAGTGTGAGTAGGAGATCTTGCAGTGTGAGTAGGAGATCTTGCAGTGTGGGTAGGAGATCTTGCAGTGTGAGTAGGAGATCTTGCAGTGTGAGTAGGAGATCTTGCAGTGTGAGTAGGAGATCTTGCAGTGTGAGTAGGAGATCTTGCAGTGTGGGTAGGAGATCTTGCAGTGTGAGTAGGAGATCTTGCAGTGTGAGTAGGAGATCTTGCAGTGTGAGTAGGAGATCTTGCAGTGTGAGTAGGAGATCTTGCAGTGTGGGTAGGAGATCTTGCAGTGTGAGTAGGAGATCTTGCAGTGTGAGTAGGAGATCTTGCAGTGTGAGTAGGAGATCTTGCAGTGTGAGTAGGAGATCTTGCAGTGTGAGTAGGAGATCTTGCAGTGTGGGTAGGAGATCTTGCAGTGTAAGTAGGAGATCTTGCAGTGTGGGTAGGAGATCTTGCAGTGTGAGTAGGAGATCTTGCAGTGTGAGTAGATCTTGCAGTGTGAGTAGGAGATCTTGCAGTGTGGGTAGGAGATCTTGCAGTGTGAGTAGGAGATCTTGCAGTGTGAGTAGGAGATCTTGCAGTGTGGGTAGGAGATCTTGCAGTGTGAGTAGGAGATCTTGCAGTGTGAGTAGGAGATCTTGCAGTGTGAGTAGGAGATCTTGCAGTATGAGTAGGACATCTTGCAGTGTGAGTAGGAGATCTTGCAGTGTGGGTATGAGATCTTGCAGTGTGAGTAGGAGATCTTGCAGTGTGAGTAGGAGATCTTGCAGTGTGAGTAGATCTTGCAGTGTGAGTAGATCTTGCAGTGTGGGTATGAGATCTTGCAGTGTGAGTAGGAGATCTTGCAATGTGAGTAGGAGATCTTGCAGTGTGAGTAGATCTTGCAGTGTGGGTATGAGATCTTGCAGTGTGAGTAGGAGATCTTGCAGTGTGAGTAGGAGATCTTGCAGCGTGAGTAGATCTTGCAGTGTGAGTAGATCTTGCAGTGTGAGTAGGAGATCTTGCAGTGTGAGTAGGAGATCTTGCAGTGTGAGTAGGAGATCTTGCAGTGTGAGTATGAGATCTTGCAGTGTGAGTATGAGATCTTGCAGTGTGAGTAGGAGATCTTGCAGTGTGAGTAGGAGATCTTGCAGTGTAAGTAGATCTTGCAGTGTGAGTAGGAGATCTTGCAGTGTGAGTGGGAGATCTTGCAGTGTGAGTAGGAGATCTTGCAGCGTGAGTAGATCTTGCAGTGTGAGTAGATCTTGCAGTGTGAGTAGGAGATCTTGCAGTGTGAGTAGGAGATCTTGCAGTGTGAGTAGGATATCTTGCAGTGTGAGTAGGATATCTTGCAGTGTGAGTAGGAGATCTTGCAGTGTGAGTAGGAGATCTTGCAGTGTGAGTAGGAGATCTTGCAGTGTGAGTGGGAGATCTTGCAGTGTGAGTAGGAGATCTTGCAGCGTGAGTAGATCTTGCAGTGTGAGTAGATCTTGCAGTGTGAGTAGGAGATCTTGCAGTGTGAGTAGGAGATCTTGCAGTGTGAGTAGGATATCTTGCAGTGTGAGTAGGAGATCTTGCAGTGTGAGTAGGAGATATTGCAGTGTGAGTAGGAGATCTTGCAGTGTAAGTAGGAGATCTTGCAGTGTGAGTAGGAGATCTTGCAGTGTGAGTAGGAGATCTTGCAGTGTGAGTAGGAGATCTTGCAGTGTGAGTAGGAAATCCTGCAGTGTAAGTAGGAGATCTTGCAGTGTAAGTAGGAGATCTTGCAGTGTGAGTAGGAGATCTTGCAGTGTAAGTAGGAGATCTTGCAGTGTAAGTAGGAGATCTTGCAGTGTAAGTAGGAGATCTTGCAGTGTAAGTAGAGGCAGCCCAGGAAAAAACGTGGATGATCAATTTTCAATTTTCTATTGAACAGAGCGCGAAAGATATTAAAAAAAACAAAGTCTAATGTTAGGAAAGTCAAACATTGAGTAGCACAGGACACGATCATAACCCCTTTACTGTTTCTCATCTTCATAGAAGACATAATGAAGAACCTAATATAAGCAAATGATAAAAAAAACACAGTAGAACGAAAGTAAGATGGAAAAGAAGAGAGAATAATGTCTGCTTTTTAGAACTCGGTAGGAATAGGAGTGTAATGTGGCAGATGTTGCAGAACTATGAAAGAAGTAGGAGATTACTGACAGCAGTAAAGAATTTTTAAGACGAGAGGCTCTGGTAGAGTATGAAGGAGAGAGTAGGAATATCTCCCACTAAAAGTACGACAAAGACTGGAATTTATCATGTAACCATAACTGTTTAATATATTTACAGAGTTGTAGAGGAAGTGAATATTGAGGTGCAAGAGAGAGGTGAGGGATTAAATTGGTAGTGAATTTGATATAAATTGTGGGTTGTTACCGTTGCTATTTTGAGAGAAACTGTTGAAAAGTTGCAAAGGTTGGTAGATGAAAATTAAAAGGGAATATAGAAATGGGCAAGATGATAGCAGACTGGATATTAGACTGGATATCAGACTGGATAGCAGACTGGATATTAGACTGGATATCAGACTGGATAGCAGACTGTATAGCAGACTGGATAGCAGACTGGATAGCAGACTGGAAATCAGACTGGAAATCAGACTGGATATCAAACTGGATAGCAGACTGGATATCAGACTGGATATCAGACTGGATAGCAGACTGTATAGCAGACTGGATATCAGACTGGATATCAGACTGGATATCAGACTGGATATCAGACTGGATATCAGACTGGATAGCAGACTGGATATCAGACTGGATATCAGACTGGATATCAGACTGGATATCAGACTGGATATCAGACTGGATATCAGACTGGATATCAGACTGGAGAATGAGTAAGCTGGAATATGGGCCTCTGGTAAAGGAAAGTGGGAGTTGTCACAGGTGTTTGTGACAGTGAAAATTCTTTTGGGAGATTTTGAAAATAGAAATTGTCAAGGTTGGTGGATGAACTTGGGAAAGTAAATAAAAGAAGAAAATTAAAAATTAAAGAAAAGAGAAAGGCGATGCGAGTTAAAATATAGAGAATGAAAAATATTATAGAATAAAACGAAGAGGTATCGAGGAAATGAATAAATTTGTATATTCTGAAGTGGATATATTAGATGTTAAGTGTATGAAAGAGGAGATGAACTATATTATAGATGAAGGGACAATGGAAGGTGATATACTGAAGCATCTGTGGAGAATAAGGAAAAGATTGGAATGTTTTAGAGTATAACGGTACCAACAATTTTTATTATCAATGAATCAAATTTGCATAATTCTGAAGAAATATGCATATTAAGTTCATAGCTATTTTTAATGAAAACTGATTCTAATATATTTCTCTCAAGTTTTGAACTAAGATTACAACAACTTAAATATAGTATGAGAAGAGGACAAGAGTTTAATGCTCTGTTTATTCATGTGAGAGATTTTAACCATCCAATAGATTTTCAAAAGGCCGAGAAGTTATATCAAGTAGGTCTATGGTTGGAAAAATTATAAGAGAATCGGGTTTCGTAAAAGCTCCTGATGATGTGTTGATTGCAATACGAAAGGCCTAGAGCTATCATATATATATATATATATATATATATATATATATATATATATATATATATATATATATATATATATATATATATATATATATGTCGTGCCGAATAGGCAGAACTTGCTATCTTGGCTTAAATAGCAACGCTCATCTTGCCATATAGGACAAGTGAAAAATTGTATGTGCAATAATTTCGCCAAAATCATTCTGAACCTAACGAAAAAAATATATTTCACTGTGTTTGTTTAGTATTAAATTATTGTAAACAAATCTAAAATATATTTAGTTGGGTTAGGCTAAAATAAATTGTTCTTGTTATAATAAGGTTAGGTAAGTTTTCTAAGATTCTTTTGGTGCAAAATTAAAATTTTTTACATCAACATTAATGAAAAAATATATCTTTATACGTATAAGAGAAAATTTTAGAAAAGACTTAATTTTAAATGAGTTCTTGCTAATTGACCAGTTTTACATATTCGGCACGACATATTTATATATATTGATACACGTGATGCCTTCTACCTACTCACTAGGTGCCTGTTAATTCCAAAACTTACCTATTTTCTGAGATGCTCCCCAGCCTTCAGCAGTCCAAAACTCAAGGAATATGACTTTCTCCTTAAGACCATGCTAGAGAGTGCATTGAATCTTACCCTTGAAGTTGGACAGTGGTTGCAAGCCTCACTTCCGGCCAGGCTTGGGGGGCTGAGAGTACGCAGGTCCTCCCAGATTGCCCTACCAATTTTCCTCTTCCATAGCATCAAACGAGTTAATAAGGCAAATTTTTCCTGATAACCTCAGTGACTCAGCAGGAATACAGGACCCTAGCTATGCCAGTGCCATCACTGAACTGGAGACTCTTGCTGCTCCAGCACCAAACCCTAGTGCAGCACTGACTTTCAAACAGTCAAGCTGGGATGACCCCATCGCCGAAAAGGTGCTTGCCAACATGCTCAGGGCTGCAACATCAGACAGGGAGATTGCCCGTCTCCAGGCTGTGAGTGCCCCTCACTCCGGGGACTTCCTCCAAACAGTTCCCATATCGGTAATGGGAAGTTGCCTCAACCCTAATACCCTACGTATTGCAGTGGCTCAGTGCCTTGCTGCCCCAATTCACACGGCATATACGTGTATCTGCGGTGATGCGCAAGCCGACTATTATGGTCTACATGGTCTTAACTATTCCAAAACCAAGGGCTGGCATGCAAGACACAATGAGGTCATGCCAGCTGTAGCTGGGCATCCAGCTACAGCTGGATGCCCAGCCGAGAGGGAGCCCCGATCACTAGCAGCCAACAATACACACAACCCAGCAAACCGCAATGATGAAATCACCATCTATCCTTGAAAGAATGGCAAGCTTTCAGCATGGGACTATACCTGTGTGTCCACACTGGCTGACACCTATATCCATCACAGGGAGGGGCTGCTGACCACAGGGAGGAGTACAAGATCGGCAAGTACAGGTACATAAGGAAACAGTATCAATTTGTCCCAGTGGGATCAGAGACCAAGGGATCATGGGGAAAACATGCAACACGTTTCCTTAAAGAACTGGATTCCAGACACATCGACACCACCAGGGACCCAAGGGCAGCCACTTTCATGTTCCAGTGCCTCAGCATGGCCATCCAGAGGGAAAATGCTTGCTGCATACTGGGCTCGCATCTGGCTTCGGAGGAGCTGGAGGAGATTCATAACTTTTGATATATTGTACCAAAGTACTCATGTTTGCGTTTTCTATCAATGTATTCTGTCTGTTAATATAGTACATATATAATATAAATTATAGGGGGTGGTAGAAGAAAATATTCAAACAGCTCTGGGGAGAACCTTGAGTTTTCCCTGAGGTACGATTATTGTCTTCTCTGAGGATGAGGGTCCCCAGTAAAGTTCTAGAGGTGGTACCTCCCTATTATATATAAATATATATATATATATATATATATATATATATATATATATATATATATATATATATATATATATATATATATATTATATAATAGGGAGGTACCACCTCTAGAACTTTACTGGGGACCCTCATCCTCAGAGAAGACAATAATCGTACCTCAGGGAAAACTCAAGGTTCTCCCCAGAGCTGTTTGAATATTTTCTTCTCCTACCACCCCCTATAATTTATATTCTATGGAAAAAATTTATTAATAAACAGAATACATTTACAGAAAACACAAACATGAATACAATGATACAATATATCAAAGATTATGAATCTCCTCCAGCTCCTCTGAAGCCGGACATGAGCCAAGTATGCAGCAAGCATTTCCCCTCTGAATGGCCATGTTGAAGCGCTGGAACATGAAAGTGGCTGCCCTTGGGTCCCTGGTGTTGTAGATGAGTCTGGAACCCAGTTCTTTAAGGAAACATGTGGCATTTTCCCCCATGATCCCAAGGTCTCTGATTCCACTTGGACAAACTGATACTGTTGGCTTATGTCCTTGTACTTGCTGATCTTGTACTCCTCCCTGTGGTCAGCAGCTCCTCCCTGTCGCCCGACACTGTGATGGATGTAGATGTCAGCCAGCACCGACGCACACATATAGTCCCATGCTAAGAGTTTGCCATTCTTCCAAGGATAGATGGTGATCCCGTCGGGGCAGTTTCCTGGGTTGTGGGTATTGTTGGCTGCTAGTGATCGGGGCTCCCTCTCGGCTGGGCATCCAGCCGTAGCAAGGGTTCTCTTCATGATGTTTTTGACTTCATTATGTCTTGCATGCCAGCCCTTGGTTTTGGAGCAATAAAGACCATGTAGACCATTTTGGTCGGCTTGGCATCGCTGCAAATACACGTGTATTCTGTGTAAACTGGGGCAACAAGGCACAGAGCCCCCGCAATACGGAGGGTTTTAGGGTGGAGGAGTGTTCTCATTGCCGAAATGGGAACTGTTTGAAGTCCTCGGACTGAGGTGCACTCACTGCAAAACAGCCACTGTGAAAGAATAGTGAAATTCCAAGTGCTTTCGTGACGTCTCACATTATTGTGGATAAAAACAATACATCAAAGGAAGGCATATAAAGGGTCAAGACTACACCTCATCATCATATCCCACAACAAAGCAACACCTCACACACGCGTGACGACACCCGACTCTGTGAAACACACATAATACTATTCCTAAGAATTAAGATTTATTACTTGCTTAATGCATCATTAAATTCTTCCCAAAATTTTATTAATTATAAATGAATCCAATTTATATAAACTAAAGGAAATATTCTTATTTTCAAAACTGCTTTTTATGAAACATAATTCAATTACATTCCTGTTAACTATGGGCTTCTTGATCCTACTTTCTCAACCTTTTGAAAATAAATTGGATGGTTAAAATCTCTCATATGAATAAATAGAGCAATAGAACCTTGTGGAGTGTATAAATCTGTAGTGGAAGGAAGGTTGGGTTGGGTCAGCTTAGGAAAGGTTGGTGGGAGGGGGTAAAAGAGGTTTTGTGTGCGAAGGGCTTGGACTTCCAGCAAGCATGCGTTAGCCCATTAGACAGGAGTGGAGACAAATGGTTTGTATGACTTGACGTGCTGTTGGAGTGTGAGCAAGGTAACGTTTATAAAGAGATTTAGGGATACCAGCAGACCGGATGAGTCCTGGAGGTGGGAATTACAGTGCTTGCACTCTGAAGGAGGGATATTGATAAGATGCAGGTTATACCTGTGGTGTAGGCGCAATTCTGGCGAGACAGTGATGGAGTGAATGATTATGAAAGAGTTTCTTTTTCGTTGGGTCACCTTGTCATGGTGGGAAACTGCGGATGTGTTAATTAATAAAAAAATAATTGTTTTGATTATATCATGGTTATATTTACAACATGTTAAAATATTATATTAAAACTACGACATAATTTTTAAGCTTAACACATGATACAACTGGTGTGAGCGCCTTCGTATGTCACTCTGGGCTGCAATTAAGCTTCACTGCGTAAGAAAGTCTTAATGGAGATTACTAAATACGAGGTACTTCTGTGTGATGAGAGGAAATAACAACTGCGACACAGCACGAAATAACTGTCTAGTGGGACTGGAACATTTGCCTATCAATTTTTAACTGCTTGCTTGCTACGAGAATAGCAAGACTACATGTAGTGACGGGAGACCACGAAGCTCCAGGCATGTAAATAAGACAGCCATCCCCTTGGGAAGCAGTTATTAGCACTTCTAGCTTCGTATGTTATCACTTCTTACCTGTGAGGTGTAACTACACAGGAAGATGATAAGCTTTTGTTATACGGGTGTCAACTGGAAGCTTGAAGAATGTTTGACAATTTGGCAAGGTTACCATTTGTTAAAAATTGTCAGGGAATTTTTATTGTTGGGATATTTCAATTATAATTTAAATGATCTGGTCAATGATAAGGCCTCATTTAGATATACAAGGAAAAAATCCAAATGAAAGCAATAAAAATAAAGGGATTTCAATAGATTCAAACTGGATATAGCGAGAGTTAGAAAGGATATAGAAAAGAACTTATTCGATACTATATATGTAGATGAGCTCAACAAACTGTCATGAAATGTGAGGCTTTTGGTTACACTGGAAAACAAGTTAGATAAATATATGAGTGAGAATGTTTATGTGATTATTATATTGCTAACATTGCCTAGTAAGCCAACAATTGGCTGAATCACCAGGAGCAGCACTATCAACATCCTGATGTTGCAGTATCAACATCAACTTCCCATTAAAGACGAACATCAGAGAAACAGTTTCCAAGAACAGCAGTGCCAACATCAACAGCAGTGGCAACAACAGCAACACCACTAGCAGTGGTAGTAGTAGTAGTAGTAGCAGTAACAACAGCAACACCAGTAGTAATGACACCAGTGCACCAACAATAACAGTAATAACAAGAGCACCACCGGTAACAGTAACAGTTGCACCAGGAGTGCCAACAAAAGCAGCACAAATAACAAGAGAAGCAGCAAAACTAACAACAGTGAAACGAGCAGCATTCATATCAACAGCATTACACCCAGAAGTAGTAACGTCACAAGAAGCATCAACACGAACACCAGCAACACCAATAGTAACACGTACAAACAAAATAAGTCTTCTTGTCACTGAATAACAAGACACCAAGCCAAGAGAACGATGAGAGCAACAGAGCAATGGTGGACACACTAGCTGCGGTGGTCAAAAGGGCCAACATGGGCAGGGCAAAATTACTAGTTATGGAGGATTTCAACCACAAGGAGACTGAGTGTGAAAACCTTGAGCCACATGGGGGACCAGAAACGTGGTGGGCCAAGATGCTGGAGGTGGTCCTGGAAAGCTTATGCACCAACATGTTAAGGACACTACCAGAGAGAGAGAGAGAGAGAGAGAGAGAGAGAGAGAGAGAGAGAGAGAGAGAGAGAGAGAGAGAAAGGACGAAGCAGCAAGGCTGAACCTCATAATCACCCTGAGCAGTTCAGACATTAGGGATATTACATATGAAAGGCCCCTCGGCGCTAGTGGTCACGTGGTTCAGAGTATCGAATATTGAAGAGTTAACGGTAGAAAGTAAAGCAGCACGAGGACGGGAGAAGCCAAACTTGACAAGATGGGACTACACAGACATGATACAATTCCTGCAAGAGATGCGGTGGGAAAGAGAACTGGAGAGAAAGACAGTAAATGAAAAACTTGAACACGTGACCACAAAATGAAGGGAAAAAGACAAGGACAACAAAAATAAATATATATGGATGAGGAGAAAGGCAAAACGGCAATAAGAGATTGACACAGCATTGAAAGCCAAATCTACCCAGGATCAAGTAATCAGGCTAAGGAAGATAGGAGGGGAGCTCACAAGAAATGACCAGGATGTGGAGAGATCAGCATGAGATTCATTGAGGTATTCTCAGTGAAGACAGAAAGGCTTCCAGCGAACCAAGGTGGTAGGGAAAAACCAATAAGTGCTGGATACACTAAACACAACCGAAGAGGAGGTGAAGAAACTGCCAAGTGAACTGGATACCCAGACATCTCTCTATGAGTCCCGAGAGGGAGCAGAGGCACTGTGAGTGCCAGTGAAAACACCCTTCAATAAAACTATTGTAACAGGGCAACTACCTCAGGTGAAGAAGACAAAAAATGTACACCCAATTTTTAAGAAAGAAGACAGACAGGCAGCATTAAACTAAAGACCAGTGTCACTGACATCTAAAGTATGTAAAGCCATGGAGAAGATTATCAGTAGAGTGGTGGAGCCCCTAGAAGAGAATGAACTCATAACCAACAACGTTTTAGGAATCGGAAATCCTGTGTCATAAACCTATTGGAGTTCTACGACAAGGTAACAGAAGTAAGACAAGAGAGAATGGGTAGACTGCCTTTTCTTTGTCTGTTAGGTTTTCGACACAGTTCCTCACAAGAGATTAGTGCAAAAGGTAGACGAGTAGACAGGAACAGCAAAAAAAGCTGTGTGATATGTGACGAGGTGTCAGAGTGGGCGCATGTGTCTGACAGAGTTCCACAAGGGTCAGTCTTAGGGCCAGTGCTGTTTCTGGTATATGTGAATAATATGACGGATGGGATAGATTCACAAGTGCCTCTTTTTGCAGACGAAGCAAAATTAATGTATTCAATTCAAATTGACGAGGACTATGTACGACCACAAAGGAGTACTGACAGGCTGCAATCATGATTCAACATATGACTCCTGGAGTTAAACTCCACCAAGTCATGAAAGTTGGGAAAGGACAAAGAAGACACGAAATGGATTACGTGCTCAGTGGTCAAAGACTGCAAACTTCACTCAAGAAAAAGATCTTAGGCAGAGCATCATACTGAGCACATCTCCTGTGGCGCACATCAATCACATAACCGCAGCAGCATATGGGTGCTTGGCAAACCTAAGAATAGAGTATCGACATCTAAGTAAAGAGTCATTCACGACACTGTACATGGTATACGTCAGGCACATATTGGAGCATGCAGCACCAGTTTGGAGCCCACACCTGGTCCAGAACGTCAGGAAATCAAAGAAAGAGCAAAGGTTTGCAACAAGACTAGTCCCGGAGCTGAGGGGTTTGTCCTGACTACACTAGAGGAATGGAAGGGTGGGAGACATTATAACGACGTATAATATACTGAGAGGAAATGACAAGGTGGAGAGGGTCCAAATGTTTCAGACACTGGACACAGGAACAAGGGGCCATATTAGGAAGTATTTCTTTAGCACTTGAGTTGTCAGGATTTGGAACAATCTGGAGAGTGATGTAGTGAAGACAGGATCCATACACAGCTTTAAGAAGAAGTAAAATATGGTTTTTAGAGCAGGGAGAGAGTGGTCCTAACAGCGACCTGTGAAGAGGAGGGGCCAGGAGTTGGGAATCTACCCCTTCAACTCCAAATAGGCAAGTACACACTCACCCCCCCCCCTACACACACAAACTGTGAGGCTTGAATTTATTAATGACACAATTCATTTTTCTAATGACTTCGTTTTAGAGAGTTAAAGATCACTGGCTTAGCCAGGTAATAAAGACCAGCTTATATTTAAGAGGCAACCACCAAGTAATTAACCTGGACAACCCAGTAGTGTTTTATACCTCTGTGATGGAGGCTTCTTTCCCTTCCCCAGTAGTGTTTTATACCTCTGTGATGGAGGCTTCTTTCCCTTCCCCAGTAGTGTTTTATACCTCTGTGATGGAGGCTTCTTTCCCTTCCCCAGTAGTGTTTTATACCTCTGTGATGGAGGCTTCTTTCCCTTCCCCAGTAGTGTTTTATACCTCTGTGATGGAGGCTTCTTTCCCTTCCCCAGTAGTGTTTTATACCTCTGTGATGGAGGCTTCTTTCCCTTCCCCAGTAGTGTTTTATACCTCTGTGATGGAGGCTTCTTTCCCTTCCCCAGTAGTGTTTTATACCTCTGTGATGGAGGCTTCTTTCCCTTCCCCAGTAGTGTTTTATACCTCTGTAATGGAGGCTTCTTTCCCTTCCCCAATAGTGTTTTATACCTCTGTGATGGAGGCTTCTCTCCCTCCCCCCAGTAGTGTTTTATACCTCTGTGAAGGAGGCTTCTTTCTCTTCCCCAGTAGTGTTTTATACCTCTGTGATGGAGGCTTCTTTCCCTTCCCCAGTAGTGTTTTATACCTCTGTGACGGAGGCTTCTTTCCCTTCCCCAGTAGTGTTTTATACCTCTGTGATGGAGGCTTCTTTCCCTTCCTTAGTAGTGTTTTATACCTCTGTGATGGAGGCTTCTCCCCCTCCCCCCAGAAGTGTTTTATACCTCTGTGATGGAGGCTTCTCCCCCTCCCCCCAGTAGTGTTTTATACCTCTGTGATGGAGGTTTCTCCCCCTCCCCCCAGTAGTGTTTTACACCTCTGTGATGGAGGCTTCTCCCTCTCCCCTCAGTAGTGTTTTATACCTCTGTGAAGGAGGCTTCTCCCTCTCCCCTCAGTAGTGTTTTATACCTCTGTGAAGGAGGCTTCTCCCCCTCCCCTCAGTAGTGTTTTATACCTCTGTGATGGAGGCTTTTCCCCCTCCCCCCAGTAGTGTTTTATACCTCTGTGATGGAGGCTTCTCCCCCTCCCCCAGTAGTGTTTTATACCTCTGTGATGGAGGTTTCTCTCCCTCCCCTCAGTAGTGTTTTATACCTCTGTGATGGAGGCTTCTCCCCCTCCCCCCAGTAGTGTTTTATACCTCTGTGATGGAGGCTTCTCCCCCTCCCCCAGTAGTGTTTTATACCTCTGTGATGGAGGCTTCTCCCCCTCCCCTTAGTAGTGTTTTATACCTCTGTGATGGAGGCTTCTCCCCCTCCCCCCAGTAGTGTTTTATACCTCTGTAATGGAGGCTTCTCCCCCTCCCCCCAGTAGTGTTTTATACCTCTGTGATGGAGGCTTCTCCCCTCCCCTCAGTAGTGTTTTATACCTCTGTGATGGAGGCTTCTCCCCCTCCCCCAGTAGTGTTTTATACCTCTGTGATGGAGGCTTCTCCCTCTCCCCTCAGTAGTATTTTATATCTCTGTGATGGAGGTTTCTCCCCCTCCCCCAGTAGTGTTTTATACCTCTGTGATGGAGGCTTCTCCCCCTCCCCTCAGTAGTGTTTTATACCTCTGTGATGGAGGCTTCTCCCCCTCCCCCAGTAGTGTTTTATACCTCTGTGATGGACGCTTCTCCCCCTCCCCCCAGTAGTGTTTTATACCTCTGTGATGGAGGCTCTCCCCCTCCCCCCAGTAGTGTTTTATACCTCTGTGATGGAGGCTTCTCCCCCTCCCCTCAGTAGTGTTTTATACCTCTGTGATGGAGGCTTCTCCCCCTCCCCCCAGTAGTGTTTTATACCTCTGTGATGGAGGCTTCTCCCCCTCCCCTCAGTAGTGTTTTATACCTCTGTGATGGAGGCTTCTCCCCCTCCCCCCAGTAGTGTTTTATACCTCTGTGATGGAGGCTTCTCCCCCTCCCCCAGTAGTGTTTTATACCTCTGTGATGGAGGCTTCTCCCCCTCCCCTTAGTAGTGTTTTATACCTCTGTGATGGAGGCTTCTCCCCCTCCCCCCAGTAGTGTTTTATACCTCTGTAATGGAGGCTTCTCCCCCTCCCCCCAGTAGTGTTTTATACCTCTGTGATGGAGGCTTCTCCCCTCCCCTCAGTAGTGTTTTATACCTCTGTGATGGAGGCTTCTCCCCCTCCCCCAGTAGTGTTTTATACCTCTGTGATGGAGGCTTCTCCCTCTCCCCTCAGTAGTATTTTATATCTCTGTGATGGAGGTTTCTCCCCCTCCCCCAGTAGTGTTTTATACCTCTGTGATGGAGGCTTCTCCCCCTCCCCTCAGTAGTGTTTTATACCTCTGTGATGGAGGCTTCTCCCCCTCCCCCAGTAGTGTTTTATACCTCTGTGATGGACGCTTCTCCCCCTCCCCCCAGTAGTGTTTTATACCTCTGTGATGGAGGCTCTCCCCCTCCCCCCAGTAGTGTTTTATACCTCTGTGATGGAGGCTTCTCCCCCTCCCCTCAGTAGTGTTTTATACCTCTGTGATGGAGGCTTCTCCCCCTCCCCCCAGTAGTGTTTTAAACCACTGTGATGGAGGCTTCTCCCCCTCCCCTCAGTAGTGTTTTATACCTCTGTGAAGGAGGCTTCTCCCTCTCCCGCCAGTAGTGTTTTATACCTCTGTGATGGAGGCTTCTCCCCCTCCCCCCAGTAGTGTTTTATACCTCTGTGATGGAGGCTTCTCCCCCTCCCCCCAGTAGTGTTTTATACCTCTGTGATGGAGGCTTCTTCCCCTCCCCTCGTCCACACCAAACATAATAATGACAGTTATTCTTGAATATGTATATATATATATATATATATATATATATATATATATATATATATATATATATATATATATATATATATATATATATATATATATATGCAAAACAACCACTCTGAAAGAATAGAGAAATTCCAAGCGCTTTCGTGACTACTCACATTATCAAGGAACTATGAAAGTGAAGCATCCAAGGAAGCTATATAAGGGGTCGGCCAGCACCTCACTATCGGATCCCACAACGGTTAAACACGTGACGCGCGGCGAGCCAACTTGGACAGGTCCTTAGCAAAACTCACCCCCAAGCTATTTATTTGTCCAGTGTATTATTAAATTCTACCCAAATTCTATTAATTATAAATGGATCTAATAGAATTTGGGTAGAATTTAATAATACACTGGACAAATAAATAGCTTGGGGGTGAGTTTTGCTAAGGACCTGTCCAAGTTGGCTCGCCGCGCGTCACGTGTTTAACCGTTGTGGGATCTGATAGTGAGGTGCTGGCCGACCCCTTATATAGCTTCCTTGGATGCTTCACTTTCATAGTTCCTTGATAATGTGAGTAGTCACGAAAGCGCTTGGAATTTCTCTATTCTTTCAGAGTGGTTGTTTTGCATATTTTGAAATCACCTGTTTACTGTGATCTTATTGCATATATATATATAGCAATGAAAACACCAAACAAGTGATTTTAAATCATTCACCAAACTGCGACAGGCCAGGACTCGACCCTACGAACCTTATACCGCCTCCAGAGGCAGCACAATGTATGCATCGCCTTACCACTTGAGCCAGAGATCCTACAAAAATCATGCATACAGCTGAGCTACGTGTTTTTCTCGTGATCCGAGGACACTTGTGGCAGTGGTATCTCGAGGATTAATTTCAGCCTCCTTATGTTTGAATACCTGCCTCAACAAGCAGTCTATATAACAATGAAATCACGAAACAAGTGATTTTCAATCATTTACCAGTGGATCAAAGAGTATGTTAGAGAGAGGAAGCAAAAATATTCTACCAAAAACAGAGTCTAAATAATACGAGCTGAGGAGAACAACATTCTTCCAGATAGAACAGAGATGGAGCAGCGGGGCCTGCATATACAACGTCCGGGTGACATGTAATGAGGCAAGCTTAGAGTATGTTATAGAATTTTATTCAGAGCATGTCAAACAACCATATAAACATGTCTCCCGACCAGCAAACCCAGGTGCTAAGGATTTAATGAGTAGGGGAGCCATCTTTATACTAGTACCTTGGTTCAGGCAGCCAATCACTAGGTAGCCCGCAAAAGTTGTGAAGCAATGTGGTACACTCCTAAAACATCCATGGCAGACTTACCTTCACGTCTGGTCATTACGGTTCTCACTATGTCTTGTGCTTGCATTTGCCTCATTGTACATCGCTGTATATACTGTACATACCAGATTATGTGAAGGAAATACAATAATTTGCTCTCTCTGCTGCTTTTTTGTTCATCCATAAATGGTCATCGTGCTACAGTCAGGTGTATGCAGCGCTGTATAGTCCTTGTGGCTTAGCGCTTCTTTTTGATTATAATAATAATAATACAGTCAGGTGTGCAGGCCAAGACTACACCTGTGTTAGTCAGATGTACCAGCTTGAGTGTGGCACAAACTGCAGAATAAGCGAGCCATTCAAAACTCTCCAACACCTAATACAATGAGAGGTGCAGTTTTACATCCTACTAACAACATAAAAATGAAATTTCATTTTAGCTATTAACGAAAAACTCAGCAACAAAAAATTATATGAAAAAGTAATATGCACATAATATTTATTGTGCCAGAGAATGGAAAAAGTACAGAAGACAAAGGACCCAGGAAAATAATGAGATTAGTTGAAAAGCCAGAAACGAGTATGAACAAATAAGGAAGGAGGCCCAGCGACAGTACGAAAATGACATAGCATAGAGAGCCAAGTCTAACCCAAAGCTGTTATATAGTCACATGAGGAAGACAACATTCAAGGACCAGGTGATCAGGCTGAGGAAGGAAGGTGGGGAGCTCACATGAAATGACCAAGAAGTATGTGAGGAGCTCAACAAGAGATTTAAGGAAATATTTACAGTGGACAAAGAAAGGACTCCAGAAAGTCAGAACAGGAGGGTACACCAACAAGGGATAAATCAACAAGTGCTGGATGAGATACACACAACCGAGGTGAAGAAGCTGCTAAGTGACTTTGATACCTCAAAGGTTGTTGGACTGGCCCTCTCTCCATGGGTCCTTAGAGAGGGAGCAGAGATGCTGTGTGCCACTAACATCAGTTTTCAATATATCCATTGAAACTGGACAACTACTTGAGGTATAGAGGACAGCAAATGTAGTCGCCATTTTTAAGAAAGAAAACAGACATGAGGCACTATAGACGACTGTCACTGACGTGAATAGTATGCAAAGTCATGGAGACGATTATCAGGAGGAGAGTGGTGGAGCACCTAGAACAAAACAAGTTTATATATGACAACCAGCATGGATTCATGATAGGCAAATCCTTTGTCACAAATCTACTGAGTTTTATGACATGGTAACGAAAGTAAGACACGAGAGAGATGAATTGGTAAATTGCATTTTCTTGGGCTGCAAGAAGGCCTTCGACACAGTTCTTCACAAAATATTTGTGCAAAAGCAAGAGGATCAGGCACATATAACAGGAAGGGCACTGCAATAGATCAGAGAATATCTGACAGGTAGGCAATAACGAGTCAGGGTACGTGACAAGGTATCAGAGTGGGCACCTGTGATAAGCAGGGTTCCACAGGGGTCAGTCCTAGCACAAGTGCTACTTTTGGTGTATGTGAATGACATGAAGGAATGAATAGACTCAGAAGTGTCCCAGTTGGCAGATGATGTGAAGTTAGCGAGGAGAATTAAATTGAATGAGCTTTGTCCAGCAACTGGCTCCTCGAATTTAACCGCGCGAAATGTAAAGTCATGAAGATCAGGAAAGTGCAAAGAAGACCTAGAGTATACTCTAGGTGGCCCAAGACTGCAAACCTCACTCAAGCAAAGGGATCTTGGGGTGAGTATAATACCAAGCACATGTCCTGAGGCGCACATCAACCAGATAAGTGCTGCAGCATATGGGCACCTGGCAAACCTGAGAATAGCATTCCCATACCTCAGTAAGGAATCGTTCATGACTCTGTACACTTTAGTATGCAGCACCAGTTTGGAACCCACACCTGATCAGGCACATCAATTAATTAGAGAAGGTGCAAAAGTTTGCAACAAGACTAGTTCCAGGGCTAAGCAGAATGTCTTTTGAAGAAAGGTTAAGGGAAACCAGCCTGACTATACTAAAGAACAGGAGGACTAGGGAAGACATGGTGATGACATATAAAATACTGTGAGGAATTGACAAGGTGGACAGAGACAGGATGATACAGAGATGGGACGCAGAAACAAGGTGTCACAATTGGAAGCTGAAGACTTAGATGAGTCATAGAGATGTTAGGAAGTATTTCATTAGTCATAGAGTTGTCAGAAAGTGGAATAGTCTGGCAAGTGACATAGTGGAGGAAGGAACCATATATCTTTTTAAGACGAGGTATGATGAAGCTCAAGGAGCAAGGAGAGAGAGGACAGTAGTGATCAGTGAAGAGGCGGGGCTAGGAACTATGCCTCGACCCCTGCAACCACGAATAGGTGAGTACAACACACACACCACACACACACACACACACACACACACACACACACACACACACACACACACACAGGTGATAGGCGAGGGGGACATGACCCAGGTGGCAAATTTTCGGAGAATTGGGTGGTTCACAAAGAAAAGGAATCGGCCTCTCAAAGTAATTTTCAAGGCAGAATCAACCCGAACCATGATCCTGCAGGAGAAAGCATGGCTGTGAGGCAAGCAGGAGTTCCGGAGTGTGTACCTCGACCGAGACAGAACACAGGACGAAAGGAAGACAATGAAAGAGAGAGTTCAAAAACGAAAGGAAAAATGGGAGGAAATGAAAAAGGAGAGCAGAACAACCCTGGATCAAATGGAAGGACAAGCGCACCCCCCAGAAACACCTGCAGAAGGACTCCAGCCATGACACCCCCAAGGCAACTGAACAATCCAAACCAACCATCACACACCGATCCCTCTGTTTCCACCCCCCGCACCACAGTTACTGTATTAGAACAGAAGTTGAAGGTTTGGTACACAAATGCAGATGGATTAACGAATAAACATGAGGAATGGCAAGAAAGAATCAATGAGAAGTCCCCAGACATCATAACAGTTACAGAAACAAAACTCATGGAGACAATAACAGATGCAATCTTCCCACCAGGATACCAGATCATGAGGAAAGATAGAAGGGGCAGGGGGGGGAGGTGGGGTTGCTCTGCTCGTAAAAAACAGATGGAAATTCGAGAAAATGGAAGGAATAGATGAAACGGGAGAAAGAGACTACATAGCAGGTACACTTCAGTCTGGGGAACACAAAGTGGTCATTGCAGTGATGTATAATCCACCACAGAACTGCAGGAGGCCAAGAGAGGAATATGAAGAGAGCAACAGAGCAATGGTGGACACACTTGCTGAGGTGGCAAGAAGAGCTCACTCCAGCAGAGCAAAGTTGCTGGTTATGGGGGATTTCAACCACAGGGAGATTGACTGGGAAAACCTGGAGCCACATGGGGGTCCCGAAACATGGAGAGCCAGGATGTTGGACGTGGTGCTGGAAAACCTCATGCACCAACATGTTAAGGACACTACCAGAGTGAGAGGGGAGGATGAACCAGCAAGATTGGACCTTGTGTTTACCCTAGGCAGCTCAGACATTGAGGACATCAAGTATGAGAGTCCCCTAGGAGCTAGCGACCACGTGGTTCTGTGCTTTGAATACATAGTAGAGCTGCAAGTGGAGAGAATAACAGGAGTAGAATGGGAAAAGCCTGTCTATAAACGAGGGGACTACATAGGGTTGAAGAACTTCCTGCGGGAGGTCCAGTGGGACAGAGAACTGGCAGGAAAGCCAGTAAATGAAATGATGGAATATGTAGCAACAAAATGCAAGGAGGCAGTGGAAAGGTTCATTCCCAAGGGCAACAGTAACAACGGGAAGACCAAAACAAGCCCCTGGTTTACCCGACGGTGTAAGGAGGCAAAAACAAAGTGCAATAGAGAATGGAAGAAGTACAGAAGGCAGAGAACACACGAAAATAGGGAGATCAGTCGCAGAGCCAGGAATGAGCATGCACAGGTAAGGAGGGAGGCCCAGCGACAGTATGAAAATGACATAGCATCGAGAATCAAGACTGACCCGAAACTGTTGTATAGCCACATCAGGAGGAAGACAACAGTCAAAGACCAGGTGATCAGATTAAGGACAGAAGGTGGAGAACTCACAAGAAATGATCAGGAGGTATGTGAGGAGCTGAACAGGAGAGTTAAGGAAGTTTTACAGTAGAGACAGGAAGGTCTGTGGGAAGACAGCACAGAAGGGAACATCAAGAGGGAATATACCAACAAGTGTTGGATGACATACGAACAACTGAGGAGGAGGTGAAGAAGCTTTTAAGTGACCTTGACACCTCAAAGGCGATGGGACCGGACAACATCTCCCCATGGGTCCTTAGAGAAGGAGCAGAGATGCTGTGTGTGCCTCTAACCACAATCTTCAACACATCCCTTGAAACTGGGCAACTACCTGAGAAATGGAAGACAGCTAATGTAGTCCCCATATTTAAGAAAGGAAACAGAAACGAGGCACTAAACTAACTACAGACCTATGTCTCTGACATGTATTGTGTGCAAAGTCATGGAGAAGATTATCAGGAGGAGAGTGGTCGAACACCTGGAAAGGAACAAGATTATAAATGAAAACCAGCATGGGTTCATGGAAGGCAAATCTTGTATCACAAACCTCCTGGAGTTTTATGACAAGGTAACAGAAGACACGAGAGAGAGGGTTGGGTAGATTGCGTTTTCCTAGACTGCAGGAAGGCCTTTGACACAGTTCCCCACAAGAGATTAGTGCAGAAGCTGGAGGATCAGGCACACGTAAAAGGAAGGGCACTGCAATGGATAAGGGAATACCTGACAGGGATGAAGCAACGAGTCATGGTACGTGAAGAGGTATCACAGTGGGCGCCTGTTACGAGCGGGGTCCCACAGGGGTCAGTTCTAGGACCAGTGCTATTTTTGATATATGTGAACGACATGATGGAAGGAATAGACTCTGAAGTGTCCCTGTTCGCAGATGACGTGAACTTGATGAGAAAAATTAAATCGGACGAGGATGAGGCAGGACTGCAAAGAGACCTGGAGAGGCTGGACATGTGGTCCAGTAACTGGCTTCTCGAATTCAATCCAGCCAAATGCAAAGTCATGAAGATTGGGGAGGGGCAAAGAAGACCGCAGACAGAGTATAGGCTAGGTGGACAAAGACTACAGACCTCACTCAGGGAGAAAGACCTTGGGGTGACCATAACACCGAGCACATCACCGGAGGCACACATCAACCAAATAAACGCTGCAGCATACGGGCGCCTGGCAAACCTGAGAATAGCGTTCCGATACCTTAATAAGGAATCGTTCAAGACACTGTACACTGTGTATGTTAGGCCCATACTGGAGTATGCAGCACCAGTCTGGAACCCACACCTGGTCAAGCACGTCAAGAAGTTAGAGAAAGTACAAAGGTTTGCAACAAGGCTAGTCCCAGAGCTCAAGGGAATGTCGTACGAGGAAAGGTTAAGGGAAATCGGACTGACGACACTGGAGGACAGAAGGGTCAGGGGAGACATGATAACGACATACAAGATACTGCGGGGAATAGACAAGGTGGACAGAGATAGGATGTTCCAGAGAGGGGACACAGGGACAAGGGGTCACAACTGGAAGCTGAAGACTCAGACGAGTCACAGGGACGTTAGGAAGTATTTCTTCAGTCATAGAGTTGTCAGCAAGTGGAATAGCCTAGCAAGTGAAGTAGTGGAGGCAGGAACCATACATAGTTTTAAGAAGAGGTATGACAAAGCTCAGGAAGCAGAGAGAGAGAGGATCCAGTAGCGATCAGTGAAGAGGCGGGGCCAGGAGCTGAGTCTCGACCCCTGCAACCACAATTAGGTGAGTACAATTAGGTGAGTACACATGCACACACACACACACACACACAACCTCAACTAGGTGAGTACACACACACACACACACACACACACACACACACACACCACCCACCTGCAGCACACACACACACACACACACACAGACAACCTCAACTAGGTGAGTACACACACACACACACCACCCACCTGCAGCACTCACACAAATACCACACGTACACACACACACACACACACACACACACACACACACCACCCACCTGCAGCACTCACACAAATACCACACGTACACACACACACACACACACCACCCACCTGCAGCTCTCACACAAATACCACACGTACACACACAACACACACACACACACACCACGAAATCTAGCCCATTAAAAACA
The DNA here is from genome assembly GCF_038502225.1 of Cherax quadricarinatus. Lineage (NCBI taxonomy): Eukaryota > Metazoa > Arthropoda > Malacostraca > Decapoda > Parastacidae > Cherax > Cherax quadricarinatus. The sequence goes on along the minus strand of NC_091364.1, from coordinate 20,433,749 downwards.
AAGCATGGGGCCCCAGTGGGGAAGTTAAAGACTCATGGGATCAGAGGAAGATGGATCTAGAAAGAATGGAAATAAGATCAATGTAAAAGGATGGAACAAGAGTGAGAGCACAAACCATTTGATCTTTCTGCAAAAATGAAGAGGAGGATACAGGCAGAGAAGGAGAAATGGGAGTCATGAGCTGAAGCTGCTGAACTAAAGATACGTGCCATAGAAAATGAAAATATGTGGCCAGAAGGGACATTGTATCTGGAGCAGGTACACCCCTATTAAATAAGGTGCCCAATGGAAAGGAAGGAGACAGGACTTATGCTAAAGCCCTATCAGGCCACCAAGTAAAGCTGAGGAATGAAGGGGCGAGATGTTAGGCGCAGGGGCAGCAGTTAGTGAGGGGACTGCAAGTAGAGAAGATGACAGGTCCCAAACAGAAGCACGACCAAGCCACCAAGAGACACAGGAAATAACAAAGGAGACAATGGGTATGTACAAACAGAACCCAGAGACACAGAGAAAAAGGTAATGGGAGGACGAGAGGGAAAGGCCAGTCTTTATTCATGGGCTTCAGGAAAGTGAAGGGAGATCACACAGCAAAAGATGGCAGAAAGAAATTAACGAGACATGGAAAACATCATCAAAGAAACAGGTGAGGAGGACATGCCTGAGATAATAAATTTTCAAAGAATGGGGGGATGGGGTTACTCGAGGGAGAGAAATTGGCCAGTCAAACTAATTTTCAAGACAGTAACGGTCAGGAACAGGATCCTACAGGAGAAATCATGATTGAAGGAATCAACATACAAGAGGGTGTTCCTAGACTGCGACAGAACGACAACAGAATGACAACAAATGAAGGAGAGGACTCAGAAACGAAATAAACTAGAAAGAGTGATAAAGACAGTGTCAGCAGAGAACAACCAGAGTCAGGCAGAGCAGCAAGTGCAAACACCAACAGAACCAACCTGAGAACCCCACAGCCAAGCATATTATTCCAGTACAAATCACAATCCACACTCACAGCCCCTGCCTCGCACTCTGCAGTAGAATCCCGCAGTGCCCTGCCAGGTCCCCTACTCCCCCAACCCTCGCAAACACCCCAGAATACAGTGTTGGTGAGGAAACTGAAGGAATGGTATGCCAACGCTGATGAAATAACGGACAAGTGGGAGGAGTGGCACGAAAGAATAAAAAAAGCAGCATCATGCATCATGGGTATGATAACAAATGCAATCTTTCCAACTGGGTATAAAATCCTGAGTAAAGGTAGAGGAAACAGAGGGGGGGGGGAGGAGTGGCACTGCTCATCAAGAACCAATGGGATTTTGAGGAGCTGGAGAGAGGAGACAGAGGAGAAGCAGGAGACTACATAATAGGAACACTTCAGCCTGGTGGTCCCAAGGTGGTAATTGCAGTGATATACACCCCACTGCAGAATAGCAGGAGGCCAAGACAAGAATGTGATGAGAGTAACAGAGAAATGGTTGACACACTGGCTGAAGTGGTCAGAAGGGCCCAAGTAGGTATGGCAAAGCTACTGGTTGTGGGAGACTTCAATCACAAAGAAACTGACTGGGAAAACCTGGAGCCACATGGGGGCTCAAAAACATGGATGGATAAGATGATGGAGGTGGCATTGAAAACCTCATGATCAGCACGTTAGGGGGACAACCAGAGAGAGAGGAGAGGACGAACCAGCAAGACTGGACCTAGTATTCGCCTTGAGCAGTGAGGTTATTGAGAACATCACTTACGAAAGACCCCTTGCAGCTAGTCATCACGTAGTTCTGAGCTCTGAATACATAGTGGAGTTACAAGTGGAAAGGAAAGCAAGAAGGGCAGGGCAAACGAAGCCAAATTACAAGAGAGTGGACTACACAGGCATGAGGAACTTCCTGTATGAAGTTCAGTTGGAGAGAGAACTGGCAGGCAAATCAGTAAATAAGATGAAAAATGTGACAATCTGCAATGCAGCACAGAAGAGGTTTATACCCAAGGGCAACAGACATAACGAGGTCAGGACGAGCCCTTGGTTCACCCGGAGGTGTAGAAATGCAAAAATCAAATGCAACAGAGAATGGAAGAAACACGAGATGGAGGACCCAGGAGAATAAGGAGAGTAGTCGAAGTGCCAGAAATGAATATGCAGAGGTAAGAAAGGAGACCCAGCAACAACACGAAAATGACATAGCAGTGAAAGCTAAGTCTGGCCGAAAGCTAGTGTACAGCCACATCAATAGAAAAACAACAGAAAAGAACCAGGTAATCAGTACATGATTGGTATACAATACCGATAAAATGAAAATTAGACACATGTGCGAAATATGGGTATCTTTAATTGTAGACGTTTCGCAACCAGTGACTTTATCAATACAGATTCTAGGACATAACTTGAAGACAGTAGAACTATATACAAAAGATGAGGTAATCAGTCCCTCAATCTTGGAGTTGGTGTGTGGAGCACCGTAGTTAAAGAGATTCTGGAGCACAAGCAAGGAGGCTGGCACTTAAATAGGCGTCAGTGGATAAGGAAGGGTAGCAGACGAGGGCATAGTCACTGGTAGGCGGGATTCCCCAGTGGAAGTAGATCATGCCGAAGGGATGGGTTAGTAGTAGTAGTAGTTGCAGTAGCCATGAAGATTATGTAGATGTCGTCTGAACCAAGACTCCATGATGTTGCAGTGTCTGACAAGTTGTACATGATTGGTATGACATAACCTTCTTCACAGCTACTGCAACTACTACCACTAACCCATCCCTTGTGTATGACCTACTTCCACTGGGGAATCCCACCTGCCAGTGACTATGCCCTCGTCTGCTACCCATCTCTATCCACTGACAAGGTGACAGCAGTAAGACAAGAGAAAGAGGGGTGGGTAGATTGCATTTTCTTGGACAGTAAAAAGACTTTTGACACAGTTGCGCACACAAGAAATCAGTGCAAAAGCTGAAGCACCAGGCAGGTATAACAGGAAAGGCACTGAAATTAATCAGAGAATACCTGACATGAAGGCAACAGCGAGTCATGGTATGTGACGAGGTGTCATATTGGGCGCCTGTGACTAGCGGGGTTCCACAGGGGTCAATTCTAGGACCGGTACTGTTTATGGTTTATGTGAACGACATGATGGAAGGTATAAACTCAGAAGTGTCTCTGCAGACGATGTGAAGTTAAGGAGGAGAATTCAGATGGAGGAGGACAAGGCAGGACTACAAAGGGATCTGGACAGGCTACAGGTTTGGTCGTGCAACTGGCTCCTGGAGTTCAATCCCACTAAGTGCAAAGTCATGAAGATCGAGGAATGTCAAAGAAGACCACAGACAGAACACAGCCTAGGGGGCTAAAAACTATAAACTTCACTGAAGGAAAAGGATCTTGGAGTGAGTATAATACCGAACATATTTCCTGATGCGCACAACAACCAAATAACTCCTGCAGCATATGAGTGACTATCAAGCATAAGAAAAGCTTTCCAAAATCTCAGTAAGGAGTCGTTCAGGACTCTGTAAACCGTGTACATCAGACCTATATTAGAGTATACAGCACCAGCTTGGAACCCACACCTGAGCAAGCACATCAAGAAATTAAAGAAAGATCAAAGGCTTGCAATGAGACTAGTCCCGGAGTTAAGGGGCATGTCCTACGAGGACAGGTTAAGGGAAACTGACCTTGCAACACTGGAGGACAGGAGGGACAGGGAGGACATGACAACATATAAAATACTGAGAGGAATCTACAAGGTGGACAGAGATAAGATGTTCCAGAGATAGGACACCGCGACAAGGTGTTACAATAGGAAGCTGAAGACTCAGATGAGTCACAAAGAAGTTAGGAAGTATTTCTTCAGAGTTGTCAGGAAGTGGAATAGCCTGGAAAGTGAGGTGGTGGAGGCAGAATCCATACATAGCTTAAGAAGAGGTATGATAAAGCTCACATAGCAGGGAATGAGTAACTCAGCAGCGACCACTGAAAAGGAAGGGCAACAATAGTTAGGCGAGTACAATTAGAAGAGTACACACACACACACGCAAAACAAAAAAAGACTACCAGTACGGTTTCAGGGACGGGTAGATTGCGTTTTCTTGGAGTGTAAGAAGGCGTTTGACACAGTTCCACACAAGAGATTAGTGCAAAAGCTGGAGGACCAAGCAGGGATAACAGGGAAGGCACTGCAATGGATCAGTGTATACCTGTTGGGAAGACAACAGCGAGTCATGGTACGTGACGAAGTGTCAGAGTGGGCTCCTGTGGCGAGATGGGTTCCACAGAGGTCAGTTCTAGGTCCGGTGCTGTTCCTGGTATATGTGAATGACATGACGGATGGGATACTCAGAAGTGTCCCTGTTAGCAGATGTGAATTTAATGAGGAGAATTAAATCGGATGAGGAACAGACAGGACTACAAAGAGACCTGAACAGGCTACAAGCCTGGTTCAGCAACTGGCTCCTTGAATTTAACCCCGCCAAATGCAAAGTTAGGAAGATCGGGGAAGGGCAAAGAAGACCGCAGACAGAGTATAGTCTAGGTGGCCAAAGACTGCAAACCTCACTCAAGGAAAAAGATCTTGGGGTAATTGCTGTGGCATATGGGAGAATAGCAAACCTGAGATTAGCGTTTAGACATCTGAGTAAGGAGTCATTCACGACACTGTACACCGTGTACGTCAGGCTTATAATGGAGTATGCATCACTAGTATGGAACCCTCATCTAACCAAACACGTCACGAAAATGGAGAAAGTGCAAAAATTTGCAACACGATTAGTCCCGGAACTGAGGGAATGTAATCTGATGACACTAGAGAATAGGAGGGATAGAGGGGGACATGATAACAACGTATAAAATATTGAAAGGAATTGACAAGGTGGACAGGGCTGGAATGTTTCAGAGATGGGACACAGGAACAAGGGGACTCAACTGGAAGCTGAAAACCCAGATGAGTCATAGGGATATTAGGAAGTATTTCTTTAGCCTTAGAGTTTTTAGGAAGTGGAATAATCTGGAGAGTAAGGTAGTGAAAGAAAGTTCCATACACAGCTTTAAGAAGAGGTATGATAAAGCTCATGGAGCAGGGAGAGAGTGAATTAGTATTAACCAGTGAAGAGGCGGGGCTAGGAGCTATGACTCGACCCCTACAACCACATATAGGTGAGTATATATACACACACACACACACACACACACACACACACACAGAAGAGATAGGGGGACATGATAACGACATACAAAATACTGAGGGGAATTGACAAGGTGGACAAAGACAGGATGTTCTAGAGATGGGACACAGCAACAAGGGGACACAGTTAGAAGTTGAAGACACAGATGAATCACAGGAATGTTAGGAAGTACTTCTTCAGCCACATAGTAGTCAGGAAGAAGAATAGTTTGGGAAGCGATGTAGTGGAGGCAGGATCCATACATAGCTTTAAGAAGAGGCGTGATAAAGTTCACGGTTCAGGGAGAGTGACCTAGTAGCGACCAGTGAAGAGGCAGGGCCAGGAGCTTGGACTCGACCCCCGCAACCTTAACTAGGTGAGTACACACACACACACACACACACACACACACACACACACACACACTTAGCACATCAGGCCCACATTGGAGTATGCAGCAGCAGAAAGAAACACGACAACAAGCATGTTGAGAAATTGTAGAATGAGCAAAAGTTTGCAATCAAGACTAATGCTGGAGCTAAGGGGTATGTCTTAGGAGAGGTTAAGGGAATTCAGCCTGACAACACTGAAGAACAGGAAGGATAGGGAAGACATGATAACGACAGGAATTGACAAAGTGAACAGGGCCAGAATTTTTAAAACATAGGATACAAGATCAAGGGGACAGAACTTTAAGTTGAAAACTCTGATGAATCATATGGATATTAGGAAGTATTTCTTCAGCCTTAGAATTGTTAATAAGTGGAATAATCTGGTGAGTGAGTTACTAGAAGCAGGATCCACAGTGCTTTACGAAGTAAGATAAGAATCTAGAAGCTGGGAGAGTAGACCTAGTAGCGACCAGCGAAGAAGCTAGGCCAGGAGCTGTGAATCGACCCCTGCAACCACATATAGGTGAGATTATGTAGGTGAGTACACACACATCAAAAAAGCCGGGCCAAGAGCTGTGAATCAACCCCTGCCAACACATATAGGTGATTGTAGATGAATGGTTCAAAGAACCGACATGTTATTTGAACCAACACAATTAACATGTCGGTTCTTGGAACCATTCATCTACAATCCTGTCAGGCACTGCAACTTCTTGGGATCTTAATACTTAGGAATTCTTCGCTTGCCTAACCCTTGGGCACGACCTACTTCCACATTGGACAAATGTGACACCACCTACGACTGCTGCACCTCTCCTGCCATACGGTTTATAAGCTGCTTCTACGCTCATATGCCGTATTCTATTCAAGATTGATGGACTGACCACATCGACTCAAGGTTGAGGGACTGATTACCTCATTCTCCTCCTGTTCTTCAAGTTTCTCCTATGTATGGACTAATGAAGCCACTGTGTGGCGAAACGTTTCCTCAATATAGATACCCAAGAGTTGCACATGTGTCTAATTTAACAACATATAGGCGAGTTCACAAAAAACACACATGGCATACCCCACACACACATCACATACACATTACACACATGTGTTTGCTCATCCAGGCTAACGCCAGAAAGGTGATCGGGAGAGAGTATGAGGAAGAGGCTGTTCTTTATTCCAGATCTGATCAGCAAATGACGGAGAAATGCAGAATGCGTCACTCTGAGTTCTAGGGAACTTTGCCCATCAGAGATCAAGATCGATGACCACAGAGGCTATTCACCAACCTCGAATACCAATAAGATATAGCTTAAATTTAACGTACTTTGCTTAGGTACACTATTTAAAGGTCGATCCAACTGTAGAAATAACAACATAGCACAGGACACTGGCGTGAAGCGAGGAATGAAACGGCGCATACTATGGCAATATGGGGAAAAAAAAATTCCACTCCATCTGTGGTGGGAGAAAAAGCTGATGGCCAGGGGCACAGTGCAGGAACTACAGCGGGTACTACACGTCCCAGCAGCCCAGCAGACAGAAGGGTCGACAGGCTGTCCAAACATCAGGGACGGGGGACACATCTCGTTCAACATGGCTGTGATTAAAAGGCGTTGTAAGCACGACTCGACTCCACAACTCCTAGTGGAGCAGTGGTGCCCAGCCTAGTGGAGCAGTGGTGCCCAGCCTAGTGGAGCAGTGGTGCCCAGCCTAGTGGAGCAGTGGTGCCCAGCCTAGTGGAGCAGTGGTGCCCAGCCTAGTGGAGCAGTAGTGCCCAGCCTAGTGGAGCAGTGGTGCCCAGCCTAGTGGAGCAGTGGTGCCCAGCCTAAGAAAGTCAGCGGCTGAGGATGGTCATGTCGTGCCGAATATGTAAAATTGGTCAATTAGCAAGAACTCATTTAAAATTAATTCCTTTCTAAAATTTTCTGTTATACGTTTAAAAATAAAATTTTTCATTTATGTTAATGTAAAAATTAATAATTTTATACCAAAAGAACCTTAAATAACTTACGTAACCTTACAATAACAAGTGCAATTTAATTAAGCCTAATCCAACTAAATATATTTTAGATAAGTTTACAATAATTTAATAATAAACAAACACAATAAAATATATTGTTTTCGTTAGGTTCAGAATGATTTTTGCGAAATTATTGCAATCACAAATTTTCGCTTGCTAGGCTTGGCAACATTTATGAAACTCACATAAAAAGCAATGTTATTATTAACAATTTGCAAAATGTTAACATGTCTAAAGATTTTACAACAGTAAATTTTAATGTCCCTGCGTTGTTCACTAGACTGTTCCTGAACTGGTATCTTATATCAAAGAAGAATTAGGTGAGTTCTTCATGCCTTTTTATAAGTATACCATTACTGAACTAATTAAGTTGTGTGTAATTGATTGCAAAATTGAGTTTGAAGAGAAATTCTGTGTTCAAAGGCAGGGAATAGCTATGGGTAATAAATTGTCTCCCTTATTAAGCAATCTATATATGGAGTTTCTCGTGGGTAGGATGCTGAAAAAATCCTGCCCTGTAAAGCTAAATGGTTCAGATATGTGAATAACATCTTGTGTCTTTGGCCAAATAATATGACCCTGAATACCTTCTTACTAAGACTTAAGGCTTTGATCTCATCTATTAAATTCACTGTGGAGAACAAGTGGAATCTAAACTTTCATTCTTAGAAGTGTTGACACACTGGGTTGATAGAAAGCTTTAAGTTTACAGTATATAGGCAGGCCACCAATGTGTGCTCATAGATACACTACTTTTTCGACCATGAGACGAGAGTAAAAAGTAGAGTTTTTCTCACAATGTTTCCGAGAACTTACCGAATGTGCAGTCCTTAGTTTCTTAGTGAAGAAATTAGAAAAATATTTGACACTGCCATGAAACTGTGCAATACCCTAAGGAGTTCATGGAATCAGCGTTGCTGGCAGCTAGGAAAACCTAACATAGAGCTGGTTCTGGTGCTGGTTCTAGTGGTGGTTCTCCCATATAATAAGAATTTATCTGTCTTGGCAAATGCCCTTAATAGATTTAATATACAAGTAGTTTTAAGAATTCATGGACTGTTAGAAGCATTGTGATAAAGATTTCTCAACAGTGTCCTGATGTTGCCTGCAGAATTTGTTGCAAATGGGTGAAGCTTGTCTTACGTGATATCCGAGACGTCAGGATATCACTACTCCATTAGTCGATACGAACTGCCCAGAAATGAAACACAGTGTTTAGTAACTTTAAAACATGCAATGACGGCACATTGGTTGGAAGCCAGAGTCATTGTCCCTTGTTTTTCTTGGCTTAAATGGACTCTTGTAGAATTGCTAGTTATAATGGACTCTCGTAGAATTGCTAGTTATAATGGACTCTCGTAGAATTGCTAGTTATAATGGACTCTCGTAGAATTGCTAGTTATAATGGACTCTCGTAGAATTGCTAGATATAATGGACTCTCGTAGAATTGCTAGTTATAATGGACTCTCGTAGAATTCCTAGTTATAATGGACTCTCGTAGAATTGCTAGTTATAATGGACTCTCGTAGAATTGCTAGCTATAAGCACAATAAGCGTTCTTTATACAATAAAAGTGGCATTGTACATTGTAAAAAAATCGGACTTTTATATGAATGTGTTAAAGTTTCTTAAGTATAGTTCTACTCCGAGGATTTAGGGCCGGTTTTTCCTGCTTGTTATCTTGATTGCCAGACCAGCGTCTACCTCAGAATCTTGTTATCTTGATGGTTAGACCAGCGTCTAACTCAGAATCTTGTTATCTTGATGGTCAGACCAGCGTCTAACTCAGAATCTTGTTATCTTGATGGTCAGACTAGCGTCTACCTCAGAATCTTGTTATCTTGATGGTCAGACCAGCATCTACCTCAGAATCTTGTTATCTTGATGGTCAGACTAGCGTCTACCTCAGAATCTTGTTATCTTGATGGTCAGACTAGCGTCTACCTCAGAATCTTGTTATCTTGATGGTCAGACTAGCGTCTACCTCAGAATCTTGTTATCTTGATGGTCAGACTAGCGTCTACCTCAGAATCTTGTTATCTTGATGGTCAGACCAGCGTCTACCTCAGAATCTTGTTATCTTGATGGTCAGACTAGCGTCTACCTCAGAATCTTGTGGGATAGATAAACTATGGCCAGCTTCGTTTTGATAAATTATAGATGTCTCCCTTCACATGGACTCATTTTCTAGAGTGAAAATTCCTAAGATAATTGCCAGATCTATCACTATGTGGCATGTAAAGTCATTTATATCCATCATCTGCCTCAGAATCTTGCTGTCTTAATCTGGATAAATTGTAGATGGAATCATTTTCCAGAGGTGATGCAACTCCTAAGACAATTGCTAGTGATATCAATATTTGGGCTGCAAAGACATTTATATCGTAGTTTGACCGAATTTCTAATAATTGTCATGTTACGTTCATTAGGTTACTACTAAAATATCAGTGCTTGTGGGCTGACTGTCTTCGAATGCTATAATATTCAATCTTTCTTAATATGAGTATTAGTGTGCCTGGGAACACTTCTGCCTTAAGTCTCTCTGCCTCATTTAAGCAAAGGCGCTCTCTCTTGTTGTTATTGCTTGGACCCCTCTCCTCTTTTCCGCAAGATTGCAAGCTCCTGATGTGTTGATTGCAATACGAGAGGCCTATCATTAAACTCCCCCCATTGTTGCATATATATATATATATATATATATATATATATATATATATATATATATATATATATATATATATATATATATATATATATATATATATATATATGTGCATACATACACGAACCTGCGTCGTTTTGGACCGCCTGATGGTGACCATCATGTGATTTTGGCCAGTAGCAGTGTTGTTATTAATTAAATATCACTTATTTGCGGTTACAGTAATATGTACACTGCTTGTGGAGGCCAGTACACCAAACGGGGAGCATAATGAAATGAGCTCTGAGGCACCTACACCATCGTATGTTGATAAATTAGACACATATACAACTCTTGGGAATCTTCATTGAGGAAACGTTTCACCACACAGTGGAGAAACGTTTCCTCAATGAAGATTCCCAAGAGTTGTATATGTGTCTAATTTATCAACATGTCGGTTCTCTGAACCATTCATCTACCATCGTATGTCTTTGGATCACGGTAAAACACCTAGGTCTGCTGGGTGCGTGTTCTTTGTAGGATTGGGTGGTCCTGTGGGTTAGTGTCTCGTGTGATATTTTGCTCGCCATGAGGTGGGCCAAATAAGGAAATTCTAAGCGCTTTCGTGACTTCTCACATTATCAAGGAACTATAAAAACAACACATCAATATAAAGGGTCGAGATCATACCGCACTATCACATCCCACAACAAAACAATACCTGACACGCGACGACACCCGACTCACAAGAAAGGAGGAAATCTGCAGCAGGCCAGTTGGCCCCAACTAGGCAGGTCCTTCACGACATCCCACTAACAAAATATTTGCCCAACTCAAGTACTCTACCCAAAAATTAAGATTTATTATTTGTCCAATGTATTATTAAATTCTTCCCAAATTTTATTAATTATAAATGAATCAAATTTATACAAACCAAAGGAAATATTCATATTATTGTCAAAACTGCTTTTTATGAAACAAGATTCAATTATATTCCTGTCGACCATGGACTTGCTTGATACAACTTTCTCAACTTTTTGAAAATCAATTGGATGGTTAAAATCTCTCACATGAATAAAAAGAGCATTGAATCTTGTCCAGTTCTAATGTTATATTTATGTTGTTTTAATCTTAGTTCGAGACTTTTACCAGTTTGACCGTAATAAACTTTATCGCAAATTTTACAAGGAATCTTTTAGACACATCCGTCGGCATTTTGGGGGGAATTCTTTATCAAAAGTTTTTTTTTACTGTATCAAGATTTTTAAATACAACTTAGATTTTAAAAGTCTTAAGAAGAGAAGGCATATCAACCAAGTTTTCATGGTAGGGGAGAACCAACATATTTTTAGTTGAATATGGTTGGTTGTCCCTTTTTGGATTTAAAAAGTATTTCTAGCAATTTTAAAAGATTTATCAATTACGTTTCTTGGGTATTTCAGATCATTAGCTATTTCATAAATTTTGGAGATTTTTTCATCTATGAACTCTGGACTACAAATGTGCAAAGCTCTCAAAAACATTGATGAGAAAACCGAAAGTTTAACTCCATCTGTGATGCGTATTTTTAGTCCCGAGTTCATAGATGAAGAAATATCCAAAATTTATGAAATAGCTAATGATCTGAAACACCCAAGAAACGGTGTAATGTGAGGCAGTGGAGTATAATGTCTGCACCTGACACCCATAATTTGAGAGAACAAATTTAGTGAGATTTTTGAAGTACAAGTTCTCGGTGTACCGTACAGCTGGATAACCCAAAGTGGCAACTACAGAGGCTCTACTTTGTAAGTTAGTCTGGCCTCACTCCAGTTCATTAGAAGGCCCTTACTACTATTGTATATGTACGTGACACATAGGAATAGCAACGACAACCTAATGAATTGCAAACGAGTCTCTTGCAGTTCGTTTGCTCAATCAGTGAGGTTCAATGAGACAATATCCAGAGCAGGAAGTGAAACTGGATATTGTTTCACAGGCTGCAATGGACGAGCGAAATCTCTGCACCGTGCTGTATCTTGGCTATGTCTGCAATAGTCGTTCACAACTTAAAAATACAGTCATACATACCTACAGGGGCTCTGGTGGCCTGGTGGTTAACGCTCTCGCTTCACACGGTGAGGGCCTGGGTTCGATTCCCAGCCAGAGTAGAAACATTGGACGTGTTTCTTTCCACCTGTTGTCTATGTTCCCCATCAGTAAAATGGGTACCTGGGTGTTAGTCGACTGGTGTGGGTCGCATCCTGGGACACTGACCTAAGGAGGCCTGGTCACAGACCGGGCCGCGGGGGCGTTGACCCCCGGAACTCTCTCCAGATAAACTCCAGATAAACTCCAGATACAGACCAGTTCAAAAAAGGAAATGAAGGTGTAATATACTATACAAGAAAAAATAATTAATGAACAAGTATTGATGAACATTGTGAATACATACTTGAGCAACTTAGAACTAAAATCAAAGAGAAGTTAATGACATAAGGAGCAGTTCTCAACTCACTATACACCAAAAATATCACAAGAGTAGAATATGAGTCAGTATCATCCAAGATATACAGTAACATACTGAACAATGTACATTGTCTCAGATATGTTCTAATGCAGTAGAAGGTGTCTCGGAAACATGAGTTTCTGTAGTTAGTGACAATATTAACTGGCATTTAAACATACTGTTTATAAAGTTGCAACTTAGGAATTACCTGATTGGATGAGAAATGTGAGAAATCATGAAAACGCTTGGAATTTCACCATTTTTTCACAGTGGTTATTCTGTATATTGTGTTATCACCTGTTTACTGTGATCTTACTGCATGTTCTCGATATGCTTCCTAATCTTATTTCTTTTGTTTCTCAGTTTTCCTCTGCTCTGATTCAGTCGTACAACCTTAAAATTCGACTTAACTTTTAAAAAACTGTTTGAAAGAATAAGCTCTGTCCAAATATCTTTTGCCAAATAGACTCCTTGACACGATAGATCTCCCCTTTGATCATTTTATGAGAATTTCTTCAGAAACATATTGAGAAAGAGGCGTTCAAAATACTGAGAAACAAAAAATACCCCTTTAATCAGGTTATTCAGAATGGAAACATATGTTGGATCATTCCTATAATAAACTCAGAAGAATTTGTAACGAACTCAAAAACAAACTACAAAGAAAATTAGACAATTTAATTGGAAACAGTGATTGGACAAAATATGTCAATAACAATATTGGAATTAACTTATCAGATAAAAGTATAACCACTGCTCTAGATTTCGGTATATTTTTTTGCAACTTTAGAAAAACCTCAATAGTGTGAAAATTGCAAAAGCCTGATTTATCCATTGATGAAATTAATGTAAGTAAGGGAATGATTTATAAGTCTATGATAAAACAAAATATTCCAAACTGCCCTCAAATTTTTTTAAATTTTATGAAAACTTACCAATAATAAAAATTTGCATCTTACTAAAACAGATAAAATAAATGCAATATTAATTTTGAAAGAAAATAATTACCAAGGAAAAATGAATAATTTTTTAAACGTAGAGATAACTATACTAAACTTAGAGAGAATCCCTTAGATTCTGTTAACAGTAATTTTAATAAAACTATAAAACTGCCTTTAAAACGCAAAGATGAATTTAAACATTGACAACCACTATCCATCTTTACACTACATATATGGTTTAATAAACACACACAAACCAGGTAATGCAACCAGACTTATTAGCTCCATAGGTTCAGTTTCCTTTAAATTCTCTAAATGGTTAATAGACATTTTGAGTCTATTGGAAAATTTTCTAACTTTAATCTTAAAACAATATAGATTTAGTGGATAAACTAAGTACCTGAACAGATTTAAATGATTTCAGTATGGTTAGTTTTGATGTTACTTCCTTGTTTACAAAAGTTCCAGTTAATGATTTATTAAGTTTCTTATCTGAAGAACTTATTAATTGCGATTTACCAGTGCCAGTTCCTACTCTCATTAAACTTTGAATTGTTGATGCAAAGTTTGTGTTTAATGACGAGTTTTACACTCAGAAATTTGGTATGACAATGGGAATTCCACTCTCATCTATCCTTAGTAATTTGTATATGGAATATTTTAAAACAAGATTGCTCAACAAAATTTTTCCCAATAGTGGTTAGTGATACAGATATATCAATATTTTATGTCTATGCCTACGAATATAGATATAAACCATTTTCTTGTTAAATTAAATAATCTCGCTTATTCCATAAATATTACTGCTGAATTTGAGCAAAATAACTCATTACCTTTTGTAGATGTTTTAATTATTGAAATTGAAACCGAAATGTTTATTTCTCAGTAAAGAATACAATGTGTATTTTACATATAAAATATGAATTACAAAGAAGGTCACTAGCATGCATAGGAATTTCGGTCAAACCATGATTTTAATTTTAAAATTTAGAGAAAAATAACTTTTCCTAATTACACTGTTATTTTTTACAACAATATAAAATTAAACTGTCTGTATTCTCATCAGTGTTTATGAGAGGTTTGCGTATTTACATTAGGAATTCATAAATGAAGAAATCTCGAAAATCTGAGAAATAGTTAATGATCTAAAATACCCATAAAACTTATTGATAAATATTTTAAAATTGCTAGAAGGGACAACCAGCCTTATTCAACTAAAAATATATTGGTTCTTCCTTACCATAAAACTTGGTTGATATGCCTTCTCTTCTTAACACTTTTAACATCAAAGTTGTATTTAAAAATCTTGATACAGTAAAAAAAAATTTTTGTAGAAAAATCTCCCCAAAATGCTGACAGATGTGTCTACAAGATTCCTTGTAAAATATGTGATAAAATTTATTACGGTCAAACTGGTAAAAGTCTTGAACTAAGATTAAAACAACGTATTATTATTATAATTAAAAATAAGCGCTAAGCCACAAGGGCTATACCTAAAACAACGTAAATATAGCATAAGAAGAGGACAAAATTCTAATGTTTTGTTTACTCATGTGAGAGACTTTGACCATCCAATTTATTTTCAAAAAGACTGAGAAAATTGTATCTATTAAATCCACAGTGGAGAGGAATATAATAGAATCAAGTCTCATAAAATATAGTTTTGAAAATAATATAAATATTGCTTTTGGGTTATACAAATCGGAATAATTTATAAGTAATAAAATTTAGAATATTTAAGAAACATTAAACAAGCTAAATTCTGAACACTTGGGTAGAATACAAAGTGTGTTTCAGGAATCACTGACTACCTGCCTACATCATTATAAAAAGTCAGGTGTTGTGGGGTGGCAGCGAGGTGTAGTCTCGTCCTTATTTGCCTTCCTATTAATATCTTATTTCTATAGTAGCTTGATAATGTAAAGCTCTTCTTGCCGAATATTGCAAGCGAAATTTTGTGTATGCAATAATTTCGCAAAAATCATTGTGAAGGTAACGAAAAAAATATTTCACTGTATTGGTTTATTAAATTATTGTAAATTTATCTAAAATATATTTAGTTGGATTAGGCTAAATTAAATAGCGCTTGTTATAATAAGGTTAGGTAAATTTTCTAAGGCTCGTTTGGTGGAAAATTATTAATTTTTATATTAACATAAATGAAAAAACTATAGTTTTTAAATATATAAAAGAAAACTTTAGAAAGGAGTTAAATTTAAATGAGTTCTTGCTAATTGACCAATTTTACCTATTCCCACGACACACATTATATATATATATATATATATATATATATATATATATATATATATATATATATATATATATATATATATATATATATATTAAATATAGGGGGTGGTAGGAGAAAATTCTCAAACAGCTTCAGGGAGAACCTTGAGTTTTCCCTGAAGCAAGTCTATTCTTTTCTCTAAGGATGAGGGTCCCTAGGACAGTTCTAGAGGTGGTACCTCCATACATATATATATATATATATATATATATATATATATATATATATATATATATATATACAAACAATGATCACTGGCTGAAGGAAACTCGAACCTACGAACCTTGGAACAAGGTACGCAATGCTATACCATTCTTGTGGTGAGAATGGCATAGCACTGCGTACCTTGTTCCAAGGTTCGTAGGTTCGAGTCTCATTCAGCCAGAGATCAGTGTTTGTGTATATTTCGCCTGCTCTTGTGAATTCCTTGCATGCATATATTTTATATATATATATATATATATATATATATATATATATATATATATATATATATATATTATATATATATATGTATGTCGTGCCGAATATGCAAAAGTGGTCAATTAACAAGAACTCATTTAAAATTAAGTTCTTTCTAAAATTTTCTCTTATACGTTTAAAGATATATTTTTTTTCATTAATTATAATGTAAAAATTTTTAATTTTGCACCACAAGAACCTTAGAAAACTTACCTAACCTTATTATAACAAGAGCAATTTATTTTAGCCTAACCCAACTAAATATATTTTAAATACGTTTACAGTAATTTAGTACTAAACAAACACGATCAAATATATTTTTTTTCGTTAGGTTCAGAATGATCTTGGCGAAATTATTGCATACACAAATTTTCCTTTGTCCTATATGGCAAGATGAGCGTTGCTATTTAAGCCAAGATAGCAAGTTCTGCCTATTCGGCACGACATATATATATATATATATATATATATATATATATATATATATATATATATATATATATATATATATTCCATCCTCACCGAACATAGGAGTATTTGCGGCAGGGTGACAGCTGATCAATTCGGACTTCATGGCCTCGTGTGTCACACAGCAGAAGGGAAGTATGCCAGGCATGAGGAGGTCAATGACATCATAAAGAGAACCCTCGCCACAGCCCGTTGCCCAGCTCAACGGGAACCCCAAGCACAGAGGTCTGACGGAAGTCAAAAGCATCCTGATGGAGCCACTATGCTACCTTGGAGGGATGGAAAGCAGATTGCCTGGGACTACACCTGTGCCGCCACATTGCCAGACACCTACTTGCCATACTCCGTAGTGGAAGGGGGTGAAGCTGCCAGCCACAGGGAGACCCAGAAGATCCGCAAATATGAAGACCTTCCACCTTGCTATAACTTCATCCCAATAGGGTCGGAGACCCTTGGAGCATGGGGCAAGTGTGCCCTAAAGTTCCTAATAGAGCTGGGCGAAAAGCTCATCATAGAAACCAAGGACCACAGGGCGACCAGCTTCCTCTTTCAGAGACTCAGTGTTGCGATCCAGAGAGGAAATGCCTGCAGCATTCTGGGCACGCGGCCCACCGCCGGGGAGCTGGACGAAGTATTCGAGATGTAGCTCTGAGTTACCTATGTTGTTTTACTTTATATCGTATTTTTGTGAATGTTTTGTCAATGTATTTTGTCTTTAAATAAAATATACATAAAATATAGGGGGTGGTAGGAGAAAATTCTCAAACAGCTTCAGGGAAAACCTTGAGTTTTCCCTGAAGCAAGTTTTTTCTTTTATATATATATATATATATATATATATATATATATATATATATATATATATATATATATATATATATGTGTGTGTGTGTGTGTGTGTGTGTGTGTGTGTGTGTGTGTGTGTGTGTGTGTGTGTGTGTGTGTGTGTGTGTGAACTTTGCCGGAGAGATGCTGTGGGCGTCCCTGTGTGGTGCACTTGATCGCTAGAGCACTTAGCTCACAGACTGAGGGTCGGAGTTCGAGTCTCCGGTACGGTTGGAAAACATTAGGGACTTGTTTCCATACGACACCTGCTGTCCCTGTTCACCCATCAGTGTAAAATGGGTACCTGAGTGTTAGTGGACTGGTGTGGGTCGCATCCTGGGACAAAACTGACCTAATTTGCCCGAAATGCTCAGCATAACAAGGGGCTTTCTATACAGTAGTATGTTATTGATGTCAGCTAGGCTTGTACATGTACTTATAGAAAATAAAGATATTATTATTATTATATTATTAATTTTATTATTATTATAATTATTATAATTATTATTATTATAATTGAGGTTCAGACATGTATGCGCGGAGCCCCAGACCGACATAATGAGATTAGTCACGAGGGAGCATTCACCAAATTCAACTTCAATAACAAAAACATAAAGTGGGACCAAGTAAACCAAGTCCTAACCGATATAAGCTGGGAAGATATACTAAGCAACACAGACCCAAACTTATGCCTAGAACAGATTAACTCGGTGGCGCTCGATGTATGCACAAGGCTTATTCCTCTAAGAAAAAGAAGGAGTAGATGTAAAATAGAAAGGGACAGGCGCTCCCTTTACAGGCGACGGAAAAGAATAACAGAGCGGCTAAAAGAGGTCAATATATCTGAAAGGCGTAGGGAGACACTGGTCAGAGAAATAGCAAGCATCGAACTTAAGCTAAAGGAATCTTATAGGAGTCAGGAATCGCGGGAAGAACTAAAAGCCATAAATGAAATCGAAAGAAACCCAAAGTATCTCTTCTCCTATGCCAAATCAAAGTCGAGAACAACGTCCAGTATTGGGCCCCTACTTAAACAAGATGGGTCCTACACAGATGACAGCAAGGTAATGAGTGAGCTACTCAAGTCCCAATATGACTCAGTTTTTAGCAAGCCGCTAACCAGACTGAGAGTCGAAGATCAAAATGAATTTTTTATGAGAGAGCCACAGAATTTGGTTAACACAAGCCTATCCGATGTTATCCTGACGCCAAATGACTTCGAACAGGCGATAAATGACATGCCCATGCACTCTGTCCCAGGGCCAGACTCATGGAACTCCGTGTTCATCAAGAACTGCAAGAAGCCCCTATCACGAGCTTTTACCATCCTATGGAGAGGGGGTCGTCCCACAGTTACTAAAACCAACAGATATAGGCCCACTCCACAAAGGGGGCAGTAAAGCAACAGCAAAGAACTACAGACCGATAGCACTAACATCCCATATCATAAAAATCTTTGAAAGGGTCCTAAGAAGCAAGATCACCACCCATCTAGAAACCAATCAATTACACAACCCAGGGCAACATGGGTTTAGAACAGGTCGCTCCTGTCTGTCTCAACTATTGGATCACTACGACAAGGTCCTAGATGCACTAGAAGACAAAAAGAATGCAGATGTAATATATACAGACTTTGCAAAAGCCTTCGACAAGTGTGACCATGGCGTAATAGCGCACAAAATGCGTGCTAAAGGAATAACGGGAAAAGTCGGTCGATGGATCTATAATTTCCTTATTAACAGAACACAGAGAGTAGTAGTCAACAGAGTAAAGTCCGAGGCAGCTACGGTGAAAAGCTCTGTTCCACAAGGCACAGTACTTGCTCCCATCTTGTTCCTCATCCTCATATCTGACATAGACAAGGATGTCAGCCACAGCACCGTGTCTTCCTTTGCAGATGACACCCGAATCTGCATGACAGTGTCTTCCATTGCAGACACTGCAAGGCTCCAGGCGGATATCAACCAAATCTTTCAGTGGGCTGCAGAAAACAATGTGATTTTTAACGATGAGAAATTTCAATTACTCAGATATGGCAAACACGAGGAAATTAAATCTTCATCATCAGAGTACAAAACAAATTCTGGCCACAAAATAGAGCGAAACACCAACGTCAAAGACCTGGGAGTGATCATATCGGAGGATCTCACCTTCAAGGACCATAACATTGTATCAATCGCATCTGCTAGAAAAATGACAGGATGGATAATGAGAACCTTCAGAACTAGGGATGCCAAGCCCATGATGACACTCTTCAGGTCACTTGTTCTATCTAGGCTGGAATATTGCTGCACACTAACAGCACCTTTCAAGGCAGGTGAAATTGCTGACCTAGAAAATATACAGAGAACCTTCACGGCGCGCATAACGGAGATAAAACACCTCAATTACTGGGAGAGCTTGAGATTCCTGAACCTGTATTCCCTGGAACGCAGGCGGGAGAGATACATGATTATATACACCTGGAAAATCCTAGAGGGACTAGTACCGAACTTGCACACGAAAATCACTCACTACGAAAGCAAAAGACTTGGCAGACGATGCAACATCCCCCCAATGAAAAGCATGGGTGTCACTAGCACGTTAAGAGACCATACAATAAGTGTCAGGGGCCCGAGACTGTTCAACTGCCTCCCAGCATACATAAGGGGGATTACCAACAGACCCCTGGCAGTCTTCAAGCTGGCACTGGACAAGCACCTAAAGTCGGTTCCTGACCAGCCGGGCTGTGGCTCGTACGTTGGTTTGCGTGCAGCCAACAGTAACAGCCTGGTTGATCAGGCTATGATCCACCAGGAGGTCTGGTCACAGACCGGGCCGCGGGGGCGTTGACCCCCGGAATTCTCTCCAGGTAAACTCCAGGTATCAAAACACCTACCAGGATTATCATCAACAAGCTGTTGTGTGAGTGCGTGTAGCTAGTTTTGGAGTGGCAAGAAGATCCTGCATTTAATTTCTTCCATTGGAATCGGGAAAAGTGTTTTGTAGGTGAAGCCAGGTCAGAGGAGCTAGTCATCTTAGGGTAGGAAGGGAAGTGAGGGGAGGTGGGCAACATGAAGGAGATAGTGGAGTAGAACTGCTTTTGTTTACCCCTTCCCCAACCACACACATGTACATCGTGCAGGCTCGTGTACAGTGTAGTGTACAGTGGTGTGTTGTCTAGTGTGGGGGGGATGGGTTGTGTATAGTGTTTCGTGATGCGTCGTGGAGCACATTAAGTTGGCAACTCTGGCAGGCCTGCCTTCCCTGGACATCACCCTTCCTCCATTCCTCCTTCAGTCCCCCAGCCTAATATAAGGACGTGAGACCACCAACCACATACTATGAGACTTTGCTCTCCTTCCACCATGAACCACCCAGATGCGCCTTCACCCACACGTATCATTTTCCCTTCAGCCTTAACACACAGCCTGTGGTATGGTAGAAGATGCAGATAACCAGCCACAACGCCAGGGAAACATTGCACCTAATATTGATGTAAGTAGAAATTGATATCAAATACATACACAGGCATAGTCAGAGTGCAGGGAAACACACGAAATTTTTTCAACACATCATATAACTTCAGCATGGACATCATATAACTTCAGCATGGACATCATACAACTTCAGCATGGATATCATACAACTTCAGCATGGACATCATACAACTTCAGAATGGACATCATACAACTTCAGCATGGACATCATATAACTTCAGCATGGACATCATACAACTTCAGCATGGACATCATACAACTTCAGCATGGACATCATATAACTTCAGCATGGACATCATATAACTTCAGCATGGACATCATATAACTTCAGCATGGACATCATACAACTTCAGCATGGACATCATATAACTTCAGAATGGACATCATATAACTTCAGCATGGACATCATACAACTTCAGAATGGACATCATACAACTTCAGCATGGACATCATATAACTTCAGCATGGACATCATACAACTT
Source organism: Cherax quadricarinatus (assembly GCF_038502225.1). NCBI lineage: Eukaryota > Metazoa > Arthropoda > Malacostraca > Decapoda > Parastacidae > Cherax > Cherax quadricarinatus. The sequence continues at coordinate 20,412,112 of NC_091364.1, read as the reverse complement.
CAGCATGGACATCATACAACTTCAGAATGGACATCATATAACTTCAGCATGGACATCATACAACTTCAGCATGGACATCATACAACTTCAGCATGGACATCATATAACTTCAGCATAGACATCATACAACTTCAGCATGGACATCATACAACTTCAGCATGGACATCATATAACTTCAGCATGGACATCATATAACTTCAGAATGGACATCATATAACTTCAGCATGGACATCATATAACTTCAGCATGGATATCATACAACTTCAGCATGGACATCATACAACTTCAGAATGGACATCATACAACTTCAGCATGGACATCATACAACTTCAGCATGGACATCATACAACTTCAGCATGGACATCATACAACTTCAGCATGGACATCATATAACTTCAGCATGGACATCATATAACTTCAGAATGGACATCATACAACTTCAGCATGGACATCATATAACTTCAGCATGGACATCATACAACTTCAGCATGGACATCATACAACTTCAGCATGGACATCATACAACTTCAGCATGGACATCATACAACTTCAGCATGGACATCATATAACTTCAGCATGGACATCATATAACTTCAGAATGGACATCATACAACTTCAGCATGGACATCATACAACTTCAGCATGGACATCATATAACTTCAGCATGGACATCATACAACTTCAGCATGGACATCAGAGTCTAAATTCCATCTATAAATAAAATGTATCACAGCAGTCAAGATCCCAGCGAGCATTATACAGACTCTGCATTATACAGACTGCATTATACAGACTGCATTATACAGACTGCATTATACAGACTCTGCATTATACAGACTGCATTATACAGACTCTGCATTATACAGACTGCATTATACAGACTGCATTATACAGACTGCATTATACAGACTGCATTATACAGACTGCATTATACAGACTGCATTATACAGACTCGGCATTATACAGACTCTGCATTATACAGACTCTGCATTATACAGACTGCATTATACAGACTGCATTATACAGACTCTGCATTATACAGACTGCATTATACAGACTCTGCATTATACAGACTGCATTATACAGACTGCATTATACAGACTGCATTATACAGACTGCATTATACAGACTGCATTATACAGACTCGGCATTATACAGACTCTGCATTATACAGACTCTGCATTATACAGACTGCATTATACAGACTGCATTATACAGACTGCATTATACAGACTGCATTATACAGACTGCATTATACAGACTGCATTATACAGACTGCATTATACAGACTCGGCATTATACAGACTCTGCATTATACAGACTCTGCATTATACAGACTCGGCATTATACAGACTCTGCATTATACAGACTCTGCATTATACAGACTCGGCATTATACAGACTCTGCATTATACAGACTCTGCATTATACAGACTCTGCATTATACAGACTCGGCATTATACAGACTCTGCATTATACAGACTCTGCATTATACAGACTCTGCATTATACAGACTCTGCATTATACAGACTGCATTATACAGACTGCATTATACAGACTCTGCATTATACAGACTGCATTATACAGACTCTGCATTATACAGACTGCATTATACAGACTGCATTATACAGACTGCATTATACAGACTGCATTATACAGACTGCATTATACAGACTGCATTATACAGACTCGGCATTATACAGACTCTGCATTATACAGACTCTGCATTATACAGACTGCATTATACAGACTGCATTATACAGACTGCATTATACAGACTGCATTATACAGACTGCATTATACAGACTGCATTATACAGACTGCATTATACAGACTGCATTATACAGACTCGGCATTATACAGACCCTGCATTATACAGACTCTGCATTATACAGACTCTGCATTATACAGACTCGGCATTATACAGACTCTGCATTATACAGACTCTGCATTATACAGACTCGGCATTATACAGACTCTGCATTATACAGACTCTGCATTATACAGACTCTGCATTATACAGACTCGGCATTATACAGACTCTGCATTATACAGACTCTGCATTATACAGACTCTGCATTATACAGACTCTGCATTATACAGACTCTGCATTATACAGACTCGGCATTATACAGACTCTGCATTATACAGACTCTGCATTATACAGACTCTGCATTATACAGACTCTGCATTATACAGACTCTGCATTATACAGACTCGGCATTATACAGACTCTGCATTATACAGACTCTGCATTATACAGACTAGGCATTATACAGACTCTGCATTATACAGACTCTGCATTATACAGACTCTGCATTATACAGACTCGGCATTATACAGACTCTGCATTATACAGACTCTGCATTATACAGACTCTGCATTATACAGACTCGGCATTATACAGACTCTGCATTATACAGACTCTGCATTATACAGACTCGGCATTATACAGACTCTGCATTATACAGACTCTCCATTATACAGACTCTCCATTATACAGACTCGGCATTATACAGACTCTGCATTATACAGACTCTGCATTATACAGACTCTGCATTATACAGACTCTGCATTATACAGACTCGGCATTATACAGACTCGGCATTATACAGACTCTGCATTATACAGACTCTGCATTATACAGACTCTGCATTATACAGACTCTGCATTATACAGACTCTGCATTATACAGACTCTGCATTATACAGACTCTGCATTATACAGACTCTGCATTATACAGACTCTGCATTATACAGACTCTGCATTATACAGACTCGGCATTATACAGACTCGGCATTATACAGACTCTGCATTATACAGACTCTGCATTATACAGACTCTGCATTATACAGACTCTGCATTATACAGACTCGGCATTATACAGACTCTGCATTATACAGACTCTGCATTATACAGACTCTGCATTATACAGACTCTGCATTATACAGACTCTGCATTATACAGACTCTGCATTATACAGACTCTGCATTATACAGACTCTGCATTATACAGACTCTGCATTATACAGACTCTGCATTATACAGACTCTGCATTATACAGACTCTGCATTATACAGACTCTGCATTATACAGACTCGGCATTATACAGCATTATACAGACTCGGCATTATACAGACTCTGCATTATACAGACTCTGCATTATACAGACTCTGCATTATACAGACTCTGCATTATACAGACTCGGCATTATACAGACTCTGCATTATACAGACTCTGCATTATACAGACTCTGCATTATACAGACTCTGCATTATACAGACTCTGCATTATACAGACTCGGCATTATACAGACTCTACATTATACAGACTCTGCATTATACAGACTCTGCATTATACAGACTCTGCATTATACAGACTCTGCATTATACAGACTCTGCATTATACAGACTCTGCATTATACAGACTCTGCATTATACAGACTCTGCATTATACAGACTCTGCATTATACAGACTCTGCATTATACAGACTCGGCATTATACAGACTCTGCATTATACAGACTCTGCATTATACAGACTCTGCATTATACAGACTCTGCATTATACAGACTCGGCATTATACAGACTCGGCATTATACTGACTCTGCATTATACAGACTCTGCATTATACAGACTCTGCATTACACAGACTCTGCATTATACAGACTCTGCATTATACAGACTCTGCATTATACAGACTCTGCATTATACAGACTCTGCATTATACAGACTCTGCATTATACAGACTCTGCATTATACAGACTCTGCATTATACAGACTCTGCATTATACAGACTCTGCATTATACAGACTCTGCATTATACAGACTCTGCATTATACAGACTCTGCATTATACAGACTCTGCATTATACAGACTCTGCATTATACAGACTCTGCATTATACAGACTCTGCATTATACAGACTCTGCATTATACAGACTCGGCATTATACAGACTCGGCATTATACAGACTCTGCATTATACAGACTCTGCATTATACAGACATTATACAGACTCTGCATTATACAGACTCTGCATTATACAGACTCTGCATTATACAGACTCTGCATTATACAGACTCTGCATTATACAGACTCTGCATTATACAGACTCTGCATTATACAGACTCTGCATTATACAGACTCTGCATTATACAGACTCTGCATTATACAGACATTATACAGACTCTGCATTATACAGACTCTGCATTATACAGACTCTGCATTATACAGACTCTGCATTATACAGACTCTGCATTATACAGACTCTGCATTATACAGACTCTGCATTATACAGACTCTGCATTATACAGACTCTGCATTATACAGACTCTGCATTATACAGACTCTGCATTATACAGACTCGGCATTATACAGACTCTGCATTATACAGACTCTGCATTATACAGACTCTGCATTATACAGACTCTGCATTATACAGACTCGGCATTATACAGCATTATACAGACTCGGCATTATACAGACTCGGCATTATACTGACTCTGCATTATACAGACTCTGCATTATACAGACTCTGCATTACACAGACTCTGCATTATACAGACTCTGCATTATACAGACTCTGCATTATACAGACTCTGCATTATACAGACTCTGCATTATACAGACTCTGCATTATACAGACTCTGCATTATACAGACTCTGCATTATACAGACTCTGCATTATACAGACTCTGCATTATACAGACTCTGCATTATACAGACTCGGCATTATACAGACTCTGCATTATACAGACTCTGCATTATACAGACTCTGCATTATACAGACTCGGCATTATACAGACTCGGCATTATACAGACTCTGCATTATACAGACTCGGCATTATACAGACTCTGCATTATACAGACTCTGCATTATACAGACTCTGCATTATACAGACTCTGCATTATACAGACTCTGCATTATACAGACTCGGCATTATACAGACTCTGCATTATACAGACTCTGCATTATACAGACTCGGCATTATACAGACTCGGCATTATACAGACTCTGCATTATACAGACTCGGCATTATACAGACTCGGCATTATACAGACTCGGCATTATACAGACTCTGCATTATACAGACTCGCATTATACAGACTCTGCATTATACAGACTCGGACTCGGCATTATACAGACTCGGCATTATACAGACTCGGCATTATACAGACTCTGCATTATACAGACTCGGCATTATACAGACTCGGCATTATACAGACTCGGCATTATACAGACTCTGCATTATACAGACTCGGCATTATACAGACTCGGTATTATACAGACTCGGCATTATACAGACTCGGCATTATACAGACTCGGCATTATACAGACTCGGCATTATACAGACTCTGCATTATACAGACTCGGCATTATACAGACTCGGCATTATACAGACTCGGCATTATACAGACTCGGCATTATACAGACTCGGCATTATACAGACTCGGCATTATAAAGACACGGCATTATACAGACTCGGCATTATACAGACTCGGCATTATAAAGACACGGCATTATAAAGACTCGGCATTATACAGACTCGGCATTATAAAGACACGGCATTATACAGACTCGGCATTATACAGACTCGGCATTATAAAGACACAGCATTATACAGACTCGGCATTATACAGACTCGGCATTATAAAGACACGGCATTATACAGACTCGGCATTATAAAGACACGGCATTATACAGACTCGGCATTATACAGACTCGGCATTATACAGACTCGGCATTACACAGACTCGGCATTATAAAGACACGGCATTATACAGACTCGGCATTATAAAGACACGGCATTATAAAGACACGGCATTATAAAGACACGGCATTATACAGACTCGGCATTATAAAGACACGGCATTATACAGACTCTGCATTATACAGACTCTGCATTATACAGACTCTGCATTATACAGACTCGGCATTATACAAACTCGGCATTATACAGACTCGGCATTATACAGACTCGGCATTATACAGACTCGGCATTATACAGACTCGGCATTATACAGACTCGGCATTATACAGACTCGGCATTATACAGACTCGGCATTATACAGACTCGGCATTATACAGACTCGGCATTATACAGACTCGGCATTATACAGACTCGGCATTACACAGACTCGGCATTATAAAGACACGGCATTATACAGACTCGGCATTATAAAGACACGGCATTATACAGACTCGGCATTATACAGACTCGGCATTATAAAGACACGGCATTATACAGACTCGGCATTATACAGACTCGGCATTATAAAGACACGGCATTATACAGACTCGGCATTATACAGACTCGGCATTATAAAGACACGGCATTATACAGACTCGGCATTATACAGACTCGGCATTATAAAGACACTGCATTATACAGACTCGGCATTATAAAGACACGGCATTATACAGACTCGGCATTATACAGACTCGGCATTATACAGACTCGGCATTACACAGACTCGGCATTATAAAGACACGGCATTATACAGACTCGGGATTATAAAGACACGGCATTATAAAGACACGGCATTATAAAGACACGGCATTATACAGACTCGGCATTATAAAGACACGGCATTATACAGACTCTGCATTATACAGACTCTGCATTATACAGACTCTGCATTATACAGACTCGGCATTATACAGACTCGGCATTATACAGACTCGGCATTATACAGACTCGGCATTATACAGACTCGGCATTATACAGACTCGGCATTACACAGACTCGGCATTATAAAGACACGGCATTATACAGACTCGGCATTATAAAGACACGGCATTATACAGACTCGGCATTATACAGACTCGGCATTATAAAGACACGGCATTATACAGACTCGGCATTATACAGACTCGGCATTATAAAGACACGGCATTATACAGACTCGGCATTATACAGACTCGGCATTATAAAGACACGGCATTATACAGACTCGGCATTATACAGACTCGGCATTATAAAGACACGGCATTATACAGACTCGGCATTATAAAGACACGGCATTATACAGACTCGGCATTATACAGACTCGGCATTATACAGACTCGGCATTACACAGACTCGGCATTATAAAGACACGGCATTATACAGACTCGGCATTATAAAGACACGGCATTATAAAGACACGGCATTATAAAGACACGGCATTATACAGACTCGGCATTATAAAGACACGGCATTATACAGACTCTGCATTATACAGACTCTGCATTATACAGACTCGGCATTATACAGACTCGGCATTATACAGACTCGGCATTATACAGACTCGGCATTATACAGACTCGGCATTATACAGACTCGGCATTATACAGACTCGGCATTATACAGACTCGGCATTATACAGACTCGGCATTACGCAGACTCGGCATTATAAAGACACGGCATTATACAGACTCGGCATTATAAAGACACGGCATTATACAGACTCGGCATTATACAGACTCGGCATTATAAAGACACGGCATTATACAGACTCGGCATTATACAGACTCGGCATTATAAAGACACGGCATTATACAGACTCGGCATTATACAGACTCGGCATTATAAAGACACGGCATTATACAGACTCGGCATTATACAGACTCGGCATTATAAAGACACGGCATTATACAGACTCGGCATTATAAAGACACGGCATTATACAGACTCGGCATTATACAGACTCGGCATTATACAGACTCGGCATTACACAGACTCGGCATTATAAAGACACGGCATTATACAGACTCGGCATTATAAAGACACGGCATTATAAAGACACGGCATTATAAAGACACGGCATTATACAGACTCGGCATTATAAAGACACGGCATTATACAGACTCGGCATTATACAGACTCGGCATTATAAAGACACGGCATTACACAGACTCGGCATTATGCAGACTCGGCATTATAAAGACACGGCATTATACAGACTCGGCATTATACAGACTCGGCATTATAAAGACACGGCATTATACAGACTCGGCATTATAAAGACACGGCATTATACAGACTCGGCATTATAAAGACACGGCCTTATACAGACTCGGCATTATAAAGACACGGCATTATACAGACTCGGCATTATACAGACTCGGCATTATACAGACTCGGCATTATACAGACTCGGCATTATAAAGACACGGCATTATACAGACTCGGCATTATAAAGACACGGCATTATACAGACTCGGCATTATAAAGACACGGCATTATACAGACTCGGCATTATAAAGACACGGCATTATACAGACTCGGCATTATAAAGACACGGCATTATACAGACTCGGCATTATACAGACTCGGCATTATACAGACTCGGCATTATAAAGACACGGCATTATACAGGCTCGGCATTATAAAGACACGGCATTATACAGACTCGGCAATATACAGACTCGGCATTATACAGACTCGGCATTATAAAGACACGGCATTATACAGACTCGGCATTATACAGACTCGGCATTATACAGACTCTGCATTATACAGACTCTGCATTATACAGACTCTGCATTATACAGACTCGGCATTATACAGACTCTGCATTATACAGACTCGGCATTATACAGACTCTGCATTATACAGACTCTGCATTATACAGACTCGGCATTATACAGACTCTGCATTATACAGACTCTGCATTATACAGACTCGGCATTATACAGACTCTGCATTATACAGACTCGGCATTATACAGACTCTGCATTATACAGACTCTGCATTATACAGACTTTGCATTATACAGACTCGGCATTATACAGACTCTGCATTATACAGACTCTGCATTATACAGACTCTGCATTATACAGACTCTGCATTATACAGACTCGGCATTATACAGACTCGGCATTATACAGACTCGGCATTATACAGACTCGGCATTATACAGACTCTGCATTATACAGACTCTGCATTATACAGACTCTGCATTATACAGACTCTGCATTATACAGACTCTGCATTATACAGACTCTGCATTATACAGACTCTGCATTATACAGACTCTGCATTATACAGACTCTGCATTATACAGACTCTGCATTATACAGACTCTGCATTATACAGACTCTGCATTATACAGACTCTGCATTATACAGACTCTGCATTATACAGACTCTGCATTATACAGACTCTGCATTATACAGACTCTGCATTATACAGACTCTGCATTATACAGACTCTGCATTATACAGACTCTGCATTATACAGACTCTGCATTATACAGACTCTGCATTATACAGACTCTGCATTATACAGACTCTGCATTATACAGACTCGGCATTATACAGACTCTGCATTATACAGACTCTGCATTATACAGACTCTGCATTATACAGACTCGGCATTATACAGACTCTGCATTATACAGACTCTGCATTATACAGACTCTGCATTATACAGACTCTGCATTATACAGACTCTGCATTATACAGACTCTGCATTATACAGACTCTGCATTATACAGACTCTGCATTATACAGACTCTGCATTATACAGACTCTGCATTATACAGACTCTGCATTATACAGACTCTGCATTATACAGACTCTGCATTATACAGACTCTGCATTATACAGACTCTGCATTATACAGACTCTGCATTATACAGACTCTGCATTATACAGACTCTGCATTATACAGACTCTGCATTATACAGACTCTGCATTATACAGACTCGGCATTATACAGACTCGGCATTATACAGACTCTGCATTATACAGACTCTGCATTATACAGACTCTGCATTATACAGACTCTGCATTATACAGACTCTGCATTATACAGACTCTGCATTATACAGACTCTGCATTATACAGACTCTGCATTATACAGACTCTGCATTATACAGACTCTGCATTATACAGACTCTGCATTATACAGACTCTGCATTATACAGACTCTGCATTATACAGACTCTTATACAGACTCTGCATTATACAGACTCTGCATTATACAGACTCTGCATTATACAGACTCTGCATTATACAGACTCTGCATTATACAGACTCTGCATTATACAGACTCTGCATTATACAGACTCTGCATTATACAGACTCTGCATTATACAGACTCTGCATTATACAGACTCTGCATTATACAGACTCTGCATTATACAGACTCTGCATTATACAGACTCTGCATTATACAGACTCTGCATTATACAGACTCTGCATTATACAGACTCTGCATTATACAGACTCTGCATTATACAGACTCGGCATTATACAGACTCGGCATTATACAGACTCTGCATTATACAGACTCTGCATTATACAGACTCTGCATTATACAGACTCGGCATTATACAGACTCGGCATTATACAGACTCTGCATTATACAGACTCGGCATTATACAGACTCTGCATTATACAGACTCTGCATTATACAGACTCTGCATTATACAGACTCGGCATTATACAGACTCGGCATTATACAGACTCGGCATTATACAGACTCGGCATTATACAGACTCGGCATTATACAGACTCGGCATTATACAGACTCGGCATTATACAGACTCGGCATTATACAGACTCTGCATTATACAGACTCGGCATTATACAGACTCGGTATTATACAGACTCGGCATTATACAGACTCGGCATTATACAGACTCGGCATTATACAGACTCGGCATTATACAGACTCTGCATTATACAGACTCGGCATTATACAGACTCGGCATTATACAGACTCGGCATTATACAGACTCGGCATTATACAGACTCGGCATTATACAGACTCGGCATTATAAAGACACGGCATTATACAGACTCGGCATTATACAGACTCGGCATTATAAAGACACGGCATTATAAAGACTCGGCATTATACAGACTCGGCATTATAAAGACACGGCATTATACAGACTCGGCATTATACAGACTCGGCATTATAAAGACACAGCATTATACAGACTCGGCATTATACAGACTCGGCATTATAAAGACACGGCATTATACAGACTCGGCATTATAAAGACACGGCATTATACAGACTCGGCATTATACAGACTCGGCATTATACAGACTCGGCATTACACAGACTCGGCATTATAAAGACACGGCATTATACAGACTCGGCATTATAAAGACACGGCATTATAAAGACACGGCATTATAAAGACACGGCATTATACAGACTCGGCATTATAAAGACACGGCATTATACAGACTCTGCATTATACAGACTCTGCATTATACAGACTCTGCATTATACAGACTCGGCATTATACAAACTCGGCATTATACAGACTCGGCATTATACAGACTCGGCATTATACAGACTCGGCATTATACAGACTCGGCATTATACAGACTCGGCATTATACAGACTCGGCATTATACAGACTCGGCATTATACAGACTCGGCATTATACAGACTCGGCATTATACAGACTCGGCATTATACAGACTCGGCATTACACAGACTCGGCATTATAAAGACACGGCATTATACAGACTCGGCATTATAAAGACACGGCATTATACAGACTCGGCATTATACAGACTCGGCATTATAAAGACACGGCATTATACAGACTCGGCATTATACAGACTCGGCATTATAAAGACACGGCATTATACAGACTCGGCATTATACAGACTCGGCATTATAAAGACACGGCATTATACAGACTCGGCATTATACAGACTCGGCATTATAAAGACACTGCATTATACAGACTCGGCATTATAAAGACACGGCATTATACAGACTCGGCATTATACAGACTCGGCATTATACAGACTCGGCATTACACAGACTCGGCATTATAAAGACACGGCATTATACAGACTCGGGATTATAAAGACACGGCATTATAAAGACACGGCATTATAAAGACACGGCATTATACAGACTCGGCATTATAAAGACACGGCATTATACAGACTCTGCATTATACAGACTCTGCATTATACAGACTCTGCATTATACAGACTCGGCATTATACAGACTCGGCATTATACAGACTCGGCATTATACAGACTCGGCATTATACAGACTCGGCATTATACAGACTCGGCATTACACAGACTCGGCATTATAAAGACACGGCATTATACAGACTCGGCATTATAAAGACACGGCATTATACAGACTCGGCATTATACAGACTCGGCATTATAAAGACACGGCATTATACAGACTCGGCATTATACAGACTCGGCATTATAAAGACACGGCATTATACAGACTCGGCATTATACAGACTCGGCATTATAAAGACACGGCATTATACAGACTCGGCATTATACAGACTCGGCATTATAAAGACACGGCATTATACAGACTCGGCATTATAAAGACACGGCATTATACAGACTCGGCATTATACAGACTCGGCATTATACAGACTCGGCATTACACAGACTCGGCATTATAAAGACACGGCATTATACAGACTCGGCATTATAAAGACACGGCATTATAAAGACACGGCATTATAAAGACACGGCATTATACAGACTCGGCATTATAAAGACACGGCATTATACAGACTCTGCATTATACAGACTCTGCATTATACAGACTCGGCATTATACAGACTCGGCATTATACAGACTCGGCATTATACAGACTCGGCATTATACAGACTCGGCATTATACAGACTCGGCATTATACAGACTCGGCATTATACAGACTCGGCATTATACAGACTCGGCATTACGCAGACTCGGCATTATAAAGACACGGCATTATACAGACTCGGCATTATAAAGACACGGCATTATACAGACTCGGCATTATACAGACTCGGCATTATAAAGACACGGCATTATACAGACTCGGCATTATACAGACTCGGCATTATAAAGACACGGCATTATACAGACTCGGCATTATACAGACTCGGCATTATAAAGACACGGCATTATACAGACTCGGCATTATACAGACTCGGCATTATAAAGACACGGCATTATACAGACTCGGCATTATAAAGACACGGCATTATACAGACTCGGCATTATACAGACTCGGCATTATACAGACTCGGCATTACACAGACTCGGCATTATAAAGACACGGCATTATACAGACTCGGCATTATAAAGACACGGCATTATAAAGACACGGCATTATAAAGACACGGCATTATACAGACTCGGCATTATAAAGACACGGCATTATACAGACTCGGCATTATACAGACTCGGCATTATAAAGACACGGCATTACACAGACTCGGCATTATGCAGACTCGGCATTATAAAGACACGGCATTATACAGACTCGGCATTATACAGACTCGGCATTATAAAGACACGGCATTATACAGACTCGGCATTATAAAGACACGGCATTATACAGACTCGGCATTATAAAGACACGGCCTTATACAGACTCGGCATTATAAAGACACGGCATTATACAGACTCGGCATTATACAGACTCGGCATTATACAGACTCGGCATTATACAGACTCGGCATTATAAAGACACGGCATTATACAGACTCGGCATTATAAAGACACGGCATTATACAGACTCGGCATTATAAAGACACGGCATTATACAGACTCGGCATTATAAAGACACGGCATTATACAGACTCGGCATTATAAAGACACGGCATTATACAGACTCGGCATTATACAGACTCGGCATTATACAGACTCGGCATTATAAAGACACGGCATTATACAGGCTCGGCATTATAAAGACACGGCATTATACAGACTCGGCAATATACAGACTCGGCATTATACAGACTCGGCATTATAAAGACACGGCATTATACAGACTCGGCATTATACAGACTCGGCATTATACAGACTCTGCATTATACAGACTCTGCATTATACAGACTCTGCATTATACAGACTCGGCATTATACAGACTCTGCATTATACAGACTCGGCATTATACAGACTCTGCATTATACAGGCTCTGCATTATACAGACTCGGCATTATACAGACTCTGCATTATACAGACTCTGCATTATACAGACTCGGCATTATACAGACTCTGCATTATACAGACTCGGCATTATACAGACTCTGCATTATACAGACTCTGCATTATACAGACTTTGCATTATACAGACTCGGCATTATACAGACTCTGCATTATACAGACTCTGCATTATACAGACTCTGCATTATACAGACTCTGCATTATACAGACTCGGCATTATACAGACTCGGCATTATACAGACTCGGCATTATACAGACTCGGCATTATACAGACTCTGCATTATACAGACTCTGCATTATACAGACTCTGCATTATACAGACTCGGCATTATACAGACTCTGCATTATACAGACTCTGCATTATACAGACTCTGCATTATACAGACTCTGCATTATACAGACTCTGCATTATACAGACTCTGCATTATACAGACTCGGCATTATACAGACTCTGCATTATACAGACTCTGCATTATACAGACTCTGCATTATACAGACTCTGCATTATACAGACTCTGCATTATACAGACTCTGCATTATACAGACTCTGCATTATACAGACTCTGCATTATACAGACTCTGCATTATACAGACTCTGCATTATACAGACTCTGCATTATACAGACTCGGCATTATACAGACTCGGCATTATACAGACTCTGCATTATACAGACTCTGCATTATACAGACTCGGCATTATACAGACTCTGCATTATACAGACTCTGCATTATACAGACTCTGCATTATACAGAATCTGCATTATACAGATTCTGCATTATACAGACTCTGCATTATACAGACTCTGCATTATACAGACTCTGCATTATACAGACTCTGCATTATACAGACTCTGCATTATACAGACTCTGCATTATACAGACTCTGCATTATACAGACTCTGCATTATACAGACTCTGCATTATACAGACTCTGCATTATACAGACTCTGCATTATACAGACTCGGCATTATACAGACTCTACATTATACAGACTCTGCATTATACAGACTCTGCATTATACAGACTCTGCATTATACAGACTCTGCATTATACAGACTCTGCATTATACAGACTCTGCATTATACAGACTCTGCATTATACAGACTCTGCATTATACAGACTCTGCATTATACAGACTCTGCATTATACAGACTCGGCATTATACAGACTCGGCATTATACAGACTCTGCATTATACAGACTCTGCATTATACAGACTCTGCATTATACAGACTCGGCATTATACAGACTCGGCATTATACAGACTCTGCATTATACAGACTCTGCATTATACAGACTCTGCATTATACAGACTCTGCATTATACAGACACTGCATTATACAGACTCTGCATTATACAGACTCGGCATTATACAGACTCGGCATTATACAGACTCTGCATTATACAGACTCTGCATTATACAGACTCGGCATTATACAGACTCGGCATTATACAGACTCTGCATTATACAGACTCTGCATTATACAGACTCTGCATTATACAGACTCTGCATTATACAGACTCTGCATTATACAGACTCTGCATTATACAGACTCGGCATTATACAGACTCGGCATTATACAGACTCGGCATTATACAGACTCTGCATTATACAGACTCGGCATTATACAGACTCGGCATTATACAGACTCGGCATTATACAGACTCGGCATTATACAGACTCGGCATTATACAGACTCGGCATTATACAGACTCGGCATTATACAGACTCGGCATTATACAGACTCGGCATTATACAGACTCGGCATTATACAGACTCTGCATTATACAGACTCGGCATTATACAGACTCGGCATTATACAGACTCGGCATTATACAGACTCGGCATTATACAGACTCGGCATTATACAGACTCGGCATTATAAAGACACGGCATTATACAGACTCGGCATTATACAGACTCGGCATTATAAAGACACGGCATTATACAGACTCGGCATTATACAGACTCGGCATTATAAAGACACGGCATTATACAGACTCGGCATTATACAGACTCGGCATTATAAAGACACGGCATTATACAGACTCGGCATTATACAGACTCGGCATTATAAAGACACGGCATTATACAGACTCGGCATTATAAAGACACGGCATTATACAGACTCGGCATTATACAGACTCGGCATTATACAGACTCGGCATTACACAGACTCGGCATTATAAAGACACGGCATTATACAGACTCGGCATTATACAGACACGGCATTTTAAAGACACGGCATTATAAAGACACGGCATTATACAGACTCGGCATTATAAAGACACGGCATTATACAGACTCTGCATTATACAGACTCTGCATTATACAGACTCTGCATTATACAGACTCTGCATTATACAGACTCGGCATTATACAAACTCGGCATTATACAGACTCGGCATTATACAGACTCGGCATTATACAGACTCGGCATTATACAGACTCGGCATTATACAGACTCGGCATTATACAGACTCGGCATTATACAGACTCGGCATTATACAGACTCGGCATTATACAGACTCGGCATTATACAGACTCGGCATTATACAGACTCGGCATTACACAGACTCGGCATTATAAAGACACGGCATTATACAGACTCGGCATTATACAGACTCGGCATTATAAAGACACGGCATTATACAGACTCGGCATTATACAGACTCGGCATTATAAAGACACGGCATTATACAGACTCGGCATTATACAGACTCGGCATTATAAAGACACGGCATTATACAGACTCGGCATTATACAGACTCGGCATTATAAAGACACGGCATTATACAGACTCGGCATTATAAAGACACGGCATTATACAGACTCGGCATTATACAGACTCGGCATTATACAGACTCGGCATTACACAGACTCGGCATTATAAAGACACGGCATTATACAGGCTCGGCATTATAAAGACACGGCATTATAAAGACACGGCATTATAAAGACACGGCATTATACAGACTCGGCATTATAAAGACACGGCATTATACAGACTCGGCATTATACAGACTCGGCATTATAAAGACACGGCATTATACAGACTCGGCATTATAAAGACACGGCATTATACAGACTCGGCATTATACAGACTCGGCATTATACAGACTCGGCATTACACAGACTCGGCATTATAAAGACACGGCATTATACAGGCTCGGCATTATAAAGACACGGCATTATAAAGACACGGCATTATAAAGACACGGCATTATACAGACTCGGCATTATAAAGACACGGCATTATACAGACTCTGCATTATACAGACTCTGCATTATACAGACTCGGCATTATACAGACTCGGCATTATACAGACTCGGCATTATACAGACTCGGCATTATACAGACTCGGCATTATACAGACTCGGCATTATACAGACTCGGCATTACACAGACTCGGCATTATAAAGACACGGCATTATACAGACTCGGCATTATAAAGACACGGCATTATACAGACTCGGCATTATACAGACTCGGCATTATAAAGACACGGCATTATACAGACTCGGCATTATACAGACTCGGCATTATAAAGACACGGCATTATACAGACTCGGCATTATACAGACTAGGCATTATAAAGACACGGCATTATACAGACTCGGCATTATACAGACTCGGCATTATAAAGACACGGCATTATACAGACTCGGCATTATAAAGACACGGCATTATACAGACTCGGCATTATACAGACTCGGCATTATACAGACTCGGCATTACACAGACTCGGCATTATAAAGACACGGCATTATACAGACTCGGCATTATAAAGACACGGCATTATAAAGACACGGCATTATAAAGACACGGCATTATACAGACTCGGCATTATAAAGACACGGCATTATACAGACTCTGCATTATACAGACTCTGCATTATACAGACTCTGCATTATACAGACTCGGCATTATACAGACTCGGCATTATACAGACTCGGCATTATACAGACTCGGCATTATACAGACTCGGCATTATACAGACTCGGCATTATACAGACTCGGCATTATACAGACTCGGCATTATACAGACTCGGCATTACACAGACTCGGCATTATAAAGACACGGCATTATACAGACTCGGCATTATAAAGACACGGCATTATACAGACTCGGCATTATACAGACTCGGCATTATAAAGACACGGCATTATACAGACTAGGCATTATACAGACTCGGCATTATAAAGACACGGCATTATACAGACTCGGCATTATACAGACTCGGCATTATAAAGACACGGCATTATACAGACTCGGCATTATACAGACTCGGCATTATAAAGACACGGCATTATACAGACTCGGCATTATAAAGACACGGCATTATACAGACTCGGCATTATACAGACTCGGCATTATACAGACTCGGCATTACACAGACTCGGCATTATAAAGACACGGCATTATACAGACTCGGCATTATAAAGACACGGCATTATAAAGACACGGCATTATAAAGACACGGCATTATACAGACTCGGCATTATAAAGACACGGCATTATACAGACTCGGCATTATGCAGACTCGGCATTATAAAGACACGGCATTATACAGACTCGGCATTATACAGACTCGGCATTATAAAGACACGGCATTATACAGACTCGGCATTATAAAGACACGGCATTATACAGACTCGGCATTATAAAGACACGGCATTATACAGACTCGGCATTATAAAGACACGGCATTATACAGACTCGGCATTATACAGACTCGGCATTATACAGACTCGGCATTATACAGACTCGGCATTATAAAGACACGGCATTATACAGACTCGGCATTATAAAGAAACGGCATTATACAGACTCGGCATTATAAAGACACGGCATTATACAGACTCGGCATTATAAAGACACGGCATTATACAGACTCGGCATTATAAAGACACGGCATTATACAGACTCGGCATTATACAGACTCGGCATTATACAGACTCGGCATTATAAAGACACGGCATTATACAGACTAGGCATTATAAAGACACGGCATTATACAGACTCGGCATTATAAAGACACGGCATTATACAGACTCGGCATTATAAAGACACGGCATTATACAGACTCGGCATTATAAAGACACGGCATTATACAGACTCGGCATTATACAGACTCGGCATTATACAGACTCGGCACTATAAAGACACGGCATTATACAGACTCGGCATTATAAAGACACGGCATTATACAGACTCGGCATTATAAAGACACGGCATTATACAGACTCGGCATTATACAGACTCGGCATTATAAAGACACGGCATTATACAGACTCGGCATTATACAGACTCGGCATTATACAGACTCGGCATTATAAAGACACGGCATTATACAGACTCGGCATTATACAGACTCGGCATTATACAGACTCGGCATTATAAAGACACGGCATTATAAAGACACGGCATTATACAGACTCGGCATTATAAAGACACGGCATTATAAAGACACGGCATTATAAAGACACGGCATTATACAGACTCGGCATTATAAAGACACGGCATTATACAGACACGGCATTATACAGACTCGGCATTATAAAGACACGGCATTATAAAGACACGGCATTATAAAGACACGGCATTATAAAGACACGGCATTATACAGACTCGGCATTATACAGACTCGGCATTATAAAGACACGGCATTATAAAGACACGGCATTATACAGACACGGCATTATACAGACTCGGCATTATAAAGACACGGCATTATACAGACACGGCATTATACAGACACGGCATTATACAGACACGGCATTATACAGACACGGCATTATAAAGACACGGCATTATAAAGACACGGCATTATAAAGACACGGCATTATAAAGACACGGCATTATACAGACACGGCATTATACAGACACGGCATTATACAGACACGGCATTATACAGACTCTGCATTATACAGACTCGGCATTATACAGACTCGGCATTATAAAGACACGGCATTATACAGACACGGCATTATACAGACTCGGCATTATAAAGACACGGCATTATAAAGACACGGCATTATACAGACTCGGCATTATACAGACTCGGCATTATAAAGACACGGCATTATACAGACTCGGCATTATACAGACTCGGCATTATACAGACTCGGCATTATAAAGACACGGCATTATACAGACTCGGCATTATACAGACTCGGCATTATAAAGACACGGCATTATAAAGACACGGCATTATACAGACTCTGCATTATAAAGACACGGCATTATAAAGACACGGCATTATACAGACTCGGCATTATACAGACTCGGCATTATAAAGACACGGCATTATACAGACTCGGCATTATACAGACTCGGCATTATAAAGACACGGCATTATAAAGACACGGCATTATACAGACTCTGCATTATAAAGACACGGCATTATAAAGACACGGCATTATACAGACTCGGCATTATAAAGACACGGCATTATACAGACTCGGCATTATACAGACTCGGCATTATAAAGACACGGCATTATACAGACTCGGCATTATAAAGACACGGCATTATACAGACTCGGCATTATAAAGGCACGGCATTATACAGACTCGGCATTATACAGACTCGGCATTATAAAGACACGGCATTATACAGACTCGGCATTATACAGACTCGGCATTATACAGACTCGGCATTATACAGACTCGGCATTATACAGACTCGGCATTATAAAGACACGGCATTATAAAGATTCGGCATTATACAGACTCGGCATTATACAGACTCGGCATTATAAAGACACGGCATTATACAGACTCGGCATTATACAGACTCGGCATTATACAGACTCGGCATTATAAAGACACGGCATTATAAAGACACGGCATTATAAAGACACGGCATTATACAGACTCGGCATTATACAGACTCTGCATTATACAGACTCTGCATTATAAAGACACGGCATTATACAGACTCTGCATTATACAGACTCGGCATTATACAGACTCGGCATTATACAGACTCTGCATTATACAGACTCTGCATTATACAGACTCGGCATTATACAGACTCGGCATTAAACAGACTCGGCATTATACAGACTCTGCATTATACAGACTCTGCATTATACAGACTCGGCATTATACAGACTCGGCATTATACAGACTCGGCATTATACAGACTCTGCATTATACAGACTCTGCATTATACAGACTCGGCATTATACAGACTCTGCATTATACAGACTCTGCATTATACAGACTCGACATTATCCAGACTCGGCATTATACAGACTCGGCATTATACAGATTCGGCATTATACAGACTCTGCATTATACAGACTCGACATTATAAAGACACGGCATTATACAGACTCTGCATTATACAGACTCGGCATTATACAGATTCGGCATTATACAGACTCTGCATTATACAGACTCGACATTATAAAGACACGGCATTATACAGACTCTGCATTATACAGACTCGGCATTATACAGACTCGGCATTATAAAGACACGGCATTATACAGACTCGGCATTATACAGACTCGGCATTATAAAGACACGGCATTATACAGACTCGGCATTATAAAGACACGGCATTATACAGACTCGGCATTATAAAGACACGGCATTATACAGACTCGGCATTATAAAGACACGGCATTATACAGACTCGGCATTATAAAGACACGGCATTATACAGACTCGGCATTATACAGACTCGGCATTATACAGACTCGGCATTATAAAGACACGGCATTATACAGACTCGGCATTATACAGACTCGGCATTATAAAGACACGGCATTATAAAGACACGGCATTATACAGACTCGGCATTATAAAGACACGGCATTATACAGACTCGGCATTATAAAGACACGGCATTATACAGACTCGGCATTATACAGACTCGGCATTATAAAGACACGGCATTATAAAGACACGGCATTATACAGACTCGGCATTATACAGACTCGGCATTATACAGACTCGGCATTATAAAGACACGGCATTATACAGACTCGGCATTATAAAGACACGGCATTATACAGACTCGGCATTATAAAGACACGGCATTATACAGACTCGGCATTATAAAGACACGGCATTATACAGACTCGGCATTATACAGACTCGGCATTATACAGACTCGGCATTATACAGACTCGGCATTATAAAGACACGGCATTATACAGACTCGGCATTATAAAGACACGGCATTATACAGACTCGGCATTATAAAGACACGGCATTATACAGACTCGGCATTATAAAGACACGGCATTATACAGACTCGGCATTATAAAGACACGGCATTATACAGACTCGGCATTATACAGACTCGGCATTATACAGACTCGGCATTATAAAGACACGGCATTATACAGACTAGGCATTATAAAGACACGGCATTATACAGACTCGGCATTATAAAGACACGGCATTATACAGACTCGGCATTATAAAGACACGGCATTATACAGACTCGGCATTATAAAGACACGGCATTATACAGACTCGGCATTATACAGACTCGGCATTATACAGACTCGGCACTATAAAGACACGGCATTATACAGACTCGGCATTATAAAGACACGGCATTATACAGACTCGGCATTATAAAGACACGGCATTATACAGACTCGGCATTATACAGACTCGGCATTATAAAGACACGGCATTATAAAGACACGGCATTATACAGACTCGGCATTATACAGACTCGGCATTATACAGACTCGGCATTATAAAGACACGGCATTATACAGACTCGGCATTATACAGACTCGGCATTATACAGACTCGGCATTATAAAGACACGGCATTATAAAGACACGGCATTATACAGACTCGGCATTATAAAGACACGGCATTATAAAGACACGGCATTATAAAGACACGGCATTATACAGACTCGGCATTATAAAGACACGGCATTATACAGACACGGCATTATACAGACTCGGCATTATAAAGACACGGCATTATAAAGACACGGCATTATAAAGACACGGCATTATAAAGACACGGCATTATACAGACTCGGCATTATACAGACTCGGCATTATAAAGACACGGCATTATAAAGACACGGCATTATACAGACACGGCATTATACAGACTCGGCATTATAAAGACACGGCATTATACAGACACGGCATTATACAGACACGGCATTATACAGACACGGCATTATACAGACACGGCATTATAAAGACACGGCATTATAAAGACACGGCATTATAAAGACACGGCATTATAAAGACACGGCATTATACAGACACGGCATTATACAGACACGGCATTATACAGACACGGCATTATACAGACTCGGCATTATACAGACTCGGCATTATACAGACTCGGCATTATAAAGACACGGCATTATACAGACACGGCATTATACAGACTCGGCATTATAAAGACACGGCATTATAAAGACACGGCATTATACAGACTCGGCATTATACAGACTCGGCATTATAAAGACACGGCATTATACAGACTCGGCATTATACAGACTCGGCATTATACAGACTCGGCATTATAAAGACACGGCATTATACAGACTCGGCATTATACAGACTCGGCATTATAAAGACACGGCATTATAAAGACACGGCATTATACAGACTCTGCATTATAAAGACACGGCATTATAAAGACACGGCATTATACAGACTCGGCATTATAAAGACACGGCATTATACAGACTCGGCATTATACAGACTCGGCATTATAAAGACACGGCATTATACAGACTCGGCATTATAAAGACACGGCATTATACAGACTCGGCATTATAAAGACACGGCATTATACAGACTCGGCATTATACAGACTCGGCATTATAAAGACACGGCATTATACAGACTCGGCATTATACAGACTCGGCATTATACAGACTCGGCATTATACAGACTCGGCATTATACAGACTCGGCATTATAAAGACACGGCATTATAAAGACTCGGCATTATACAGACTCGGCATTATACAGACTCGGCATTATAAAGACACGGCATTATACAGACTCGGCATTATACAGACTCGGCATTATACAGACTCGGCATTATAAAGACACGGCATTATAAAGACACGGCATTATAAAGACACGGCATTATACCGACTCGGCATTATACAGACTCTGCATTATACAGACTCTGCATTATAAAGACACGGCATTATACAGACTCTGCATTATACAGACTCGGCATTATACAGACTCGGCATTATACAGACTCTGCATTATACAGACTCTGCATTATACAGACTCGGCATTATACAGACTCGGCATTAAACAGACTCGGCATTATACAGACTCTGCATTATACAGACTCTGCATTATACAGACTCGGCATTATACAGACTCGGCATTATACAGACTCTGCATTATACAGACTCTGCATTATACAGACTCGGCATTATACAGACTCTGCATTATACAGACTCTGCATTATACAGACTCGACATTATCCAGACTCGGCATTATACAGACTCGGCATTATACAGATTCGGCATTATACAGACTCTGCATTATACAGACTCGACATTATAAAGACACGGCATTATACAGACTCTGCATTATACAGACTCGGCATTATACAGATTCGGCATTATACAGACTCTGCATTATACAGACTCGACATTATAAAGACACGGCATTATACAGACTCTGCATTATACAGACTCGGCATTATACAGACTCGGCATTATAAAGACACGGCATTATACAGACTCGGCATTATACAGACTCGGCATTATAAAGACACGGCATTATACAGACTCGGCATTATAAAGACACGGCATTATACAGACTCGGCATTATAAAGACACGGCATTATACAGACTCGGCATTATAAAGACACGGCATTATACAGACTCGGCATTATAAAGACACGGCATTATACAGACTCGGCATTATACAGACTCGGCATTATACAGACTCGGCATTATAAAGACACGGCATTATACAGACTCGGCATTATACAGACTCGGCATTATAAAGACACGGCATTATAAAGACACGGCATTATACAGACTCGGCATTATAAAGACACGGCATTATACAGACTCGGCATTATAAAGACACGGCATTATACAGACTCGGCATTATACAGACTCGGCATTATAAAGACACGGCATTATAAAGACACGGCATTATACAGACTCGGCATTATACAGACTCGGCATTATACAGACTCGGCATTATAAAGACACGGCATTATACAGACTCGGCATTATACAGACTCGGCATTATACAGACTCGGCATTATAAAGACACGGCATTATAAAGACACGGCATTATACAGACTCGGCATTATAAAGACACGGCATTATAAAGACACGGCATTATAAAGACACGGCATTATACAGACTCGGCATTATAAAGACACGGCATTATACAGACACGGCATTATACAGACTCGGCATTATAAAGACACGGCATTATAAAGACACGGCATTATACAGACTCGGCATTATAAAGACACGGCATTATAAAGACACGGCATTATAAAGACACGGCATTATACAGACTCGGCATTATACAGACTCGGCATTATAAAGACACGGCATTATAAAGACACGGCATTATACAGACACGGCATTATAAAGACACGGCATTATACAGACACGGCATTATACAGACACGGCATTATACAGACACGGCATTATACAGACACGGCATTATAAAGACACGGCATTATAAAGACACGGCATTATAAAGACACGGCATTATAAAGACACGGCATTACACAGACACGGCATTATACAGACACGGCATTATACAGACACGGCATTATACAGACTCGGCATTATACAGACTCGGCATTATACAGACTCGGCATTATAAAGACACGGCATTATACAGACACGGCATTATACAGACTCGGCATTATAAAGACACGGCATTATAAAGACACGGCATTATACTGACTCGGCATTATACAGACTCGGCATTATAAAGACACGGCATTATACAGACTAGGCATTATACAGACTCGGCATTATACAGACTCGGCATTATAAAGACACGGCATTATACAGACTCGGCATTATACAGACTCGGCATTATAAAGACACGGCATTATAAAGACACGGCATTATACAGACTCTGCATTATAAAGACACGGCATTATAAAGACACGGCATTATACAGACTCGGCATTATACAGACTCGGCATTATAAAGACACGGCATTATACAGACTCGGTATTATACAGACTCGGCATTATAAAGACACGGCATTATAAAGACACGGCATTATACAGACTCTGCATTATAAAGACACGGCATTATAAAGACACGGCATTATACAGACTCGGCATTATAAAGACACAGCATTATACAGACTCGGCATTATACAGACTCGGCATTATAAAGACACGGCATTATACAGACTCGGCATTATAAAGACACGGCATTATACAGACTCGGCATTATAAAGACACGGCATTATACAGACTCGGCATTATACAGACTCGGCATTATAAAGACACGGCATTATACAGACTCGGCATTATACAGACTCGGCATTATACAGACTCGGCATTATACAGACTCGGCATTATACAGACTCGGCATTATAAAGACACGGCATTATAAAGACTCGGCATTATACAGACTCGGCATTATACAGACTCGGCATTATAAAGACACGGCATTATACAGACACGGCATTATAAAGACACGGCATTATAAAGACACGGCATTATACAGACTCGGCATTATACAGACTCTGCATTATACAGACTCTACATTATAAAGACACGGCATTATACAGACTCTGCATTATACAGACTCGGCATTATACAGACTCGGCATTATACAGACTCTGCATTATACAGACTCTGCATTATACAGACTCGGCATTATACAGACTCGGCATTAAACAGACTCGGCATTATACAGACTCTGCATTATACAGACTCTGCATTATACAGACTCGGCATTATACAGACTCGGCATTATACAGACTCGGCATTATACAGACTCTGCATTATACAGACTCTGCATTATACAGACTCGGCATTATACAGACTCTGCATTATACAGACTCTGCATTATACAGACTCGACATTATCCAGACTCGGCATTTTACAGACTCGGCATTATACAGATTCGGCATTATACAGACTCTGCATTATACAGACTCGACATTATAAAGACACGGCATTATACAGACTCTGCATTATACAGACTCGCCATTATACAGATTCGGCATTATACAGAATCTGCATTATACAGACTCGGCATTATACAGACTCGGCATTATACAGATTCGGCATTATACAGACTCGACATTATCCAGACTCGGCATTATACAGACTCGGCATTATACAGACTCGGCATTATACAGATTCGGCATTATACAGACTCTGCATTATACAGACTCTGCATTATACAGACTCGACATTATACAGACTCGGCATTATACAGACTCGGCATTATACAGACTCGGCATTATACAGACTCTGCATTATACAGACTCGACATTATACAGACTCTGCATTATACAGACTCTGCATTATACAGACTCTGCATTATAAAGACTCTGCATTATACAGACTGCATTATACAGACTCTGCATTATACAGACTCTGCATTATACAGACTCTGCATTATACAGACTCTGCATTATACAGACTCTGCATTATACAGACTGCATTATACAAACTCGGCATTATACAGACTCGGCATTATACAGACTCGGCATTATACAGACTCTGCATTATAGAGACTGCATTATACAGACTCTGCATTATACAGACTCTGCATTATACAGACTCTGCATTATACAGACTCTGCATTATACAGACTCTGCATTATACAGACTCTGCATTATACAGACTCTGCATTATACATACTGCATTATACAGACTCTGCATTATACAGACTCGGCATTATACAGACTCGGCATTATACAGACTCGGCATTATACAGACTCGGCATTATACAGACTCGGCATTATACAGACTCGGCATTATACAGACTCGGCATTATACAAACTCGGCATTATACAGACTCGGCATTATACAGACTCGGCATTATACAGACTCGGCATTATACAGACTCGGCATTATACAGACTCGGCATTATACAGACTCGGCATTATACAGACTCGGCATTATACAGACTCGGCATTATACAGACTCGGCATTATACAGACTTAGCATTATACAGACTTAGCATTATACACTTAGCATTATACAGACTTAGCATTATACAGACTCGGCATTATACAGACTCGGCATTATACAGACTCTGCATTATACAGACTCGGCATTATACAGACTCTGCATTACACAGACTCTGCATTATACAGACTCGGCATTATACAGACTTAGCATTATACAGACTCGGCATTATACAGACTTAGCATTATACAGACTCGGCATTATACAGACTCGGCATTATACAGACTCGGCATTATACAGACTCGGCATTATACAGACTCGGCATTATAAAGACACGGCATTATACAGACTCTGCATTATACAGACTCGGCATTATACAGACTCGGCATTATACAGACTCGGCATTATACAGACTTAGCATTATACAGACTCGGCATTATACAGACTCGGCGTTATGCAGACTCGGCATTATACAGACTCGGCATTATACAGACTCGGCATTATACAGACTCGGCATTATACAGACTCGGCATTATACAGACTCGGCATTATACAGGCTCGGCATTATACGGACTCTGCATTATACAGACTGCATTATACAGACTCGGCATTATACAGACTCGGCATTATACAGACTCTGCATTATACAGACTGCATTATACAGACTCTGCATTATACAGACTCTGCATTATACAGACTGCATTATACAGACTCGGCATTATACAGACTCGGCATTATACAGACTCGGCATTATACAGACTGCATTATACAGACTCTGCATTATACAGACTCTGCATTATACAGACTCTGCATTATACAGACTCTGCATTATACAGACTCTGCATTATACAGACTCTGCATTATACATACTGCATTATACAGACTCTGCATTATACAGACTCGGCATTATACAGACTCTGCATTATACAGACTCTGCATTATACATACTGCATTATACAGACTCGGCATTATACAGACTCGGCATTATACAGACTCGGCATTATACAGACTCGGCATTATACAGACTCGGCATTATACAGACTCGGCATTATACAGACTCGGCATTATACAGACTCGGCATTATACAGACTCGGCATTATACAGACTCGGCATTATACAGACTCGGCATTATACAGACTCGGCATTATACAGACTCGGCATTATACAGGCTCGGCATTATACAGACTCGGCATTATACAGACTCGGCATTATACAGACTCGGCATTATAAAGACACGGCATTATACAGACTCGGCATTATACAGACTCGGCATTATACAGACTCGGCATTATACAGACTCGGCATTATACAGACTCGGCATTATACAGACTCGGCATTATAAAGACACGGCATTATACAGACTCGGCATTATACAGACTCGGCATTATACAGACTCGGCATTATACAGACTTAGCATTATACAGACTCGGCATTATACAGACTCGGCGTTATGCAGATTCGGCATTATACAGACTCGGCATTATACAGACTCGGCATTATACAGACTCGGCATTCTACAGACTCGGCATTATACAGACTCGGCATTATACAGGCTCGGCATTGTACAGGCTCGGCATTATTCAGATTCGGCATAATACAGACTCAGCATAAGATGCAACACTCCCCCAATGAAAAGCAGGGGCGCCTGGAGAGAGACAACACAGAAAGTGTCCGGGGCCCAAGACTGTTCAACTGCCTCCCAGCATATATAAGGGGGATTACCAATAGACGCCTGGTTGTCTTTAAGAAGGCACTGGACAGGTACCTAGAGTCAGTACCTAACCAGCCGGGCTGTAGTTCGTACGTCAGCTCCCGTGCGGCCAGCAGTAACAGCCTGGTTGATCAGACCCTGATCCACCATGAGGCCTGGTCTCACACCGAGCCGCGGTCTGAGACGTAACGACGCAAACATAGAGCAGATCTCCTGTCAGAAAATTGCTGAAAAAATCCCTGTAATAAATTTATCCTAAATATCTTTACAGGTGGAAGAGCTTGGATATTAGATGTGATCTATCGTAGATGACACATAGTGATACAGCCAGGATATTAGACGATATATACTGCAGACGACACATACCTGGAGTCTACCTAGAGGGTATTCCGGGGATCAACGCCCCCGCTGCCCGGTGGATCAGGGCCTGATCAACCAGGCTGATCAACAGTCTGGATATTAGATGAGATCCACTAGAAATAACACATAAGGATACACTCTGGATATTAGACGAGATCCACTGGAAATAACACATAAGGATACACTCTGGATATTAGACGAGATCCACTGGAAATAACACATAAGGATACACTCTGGATATTAGACGAGATCCGCTGGAAATAACACATAAGGATACACTCTGGATATTGGACGAGATCAGCTGGAAATAACATCAGGATACACTATAGGTAAACAAAAAAGAAATGAAGAAATAAAATTGTGGTAGAAATATGAGGAACTGAAAGATATATATTTTACCTGTAAAGAAACTTAGTGTAGGATGAATGAGACAAAAATGAACGAAGTAATATGCAAAGAACAATAAAATATTTATTTAAGAAAGTTCGCAATGATTAAGGGAAAATATGGTCATGTTAAGACCCTTACGAAGCAGCGGTACAAAATTAATATATTAGCATCAAGTGACTGAAGAAATTCATCATTTTGTGAGCGAAATACATCTGCAATAACATAATATTAGACGACTAAGAGACATCTGCAATAACATAATATTAGACGACTAAGAGACATCTGCAATAACAGAATATTAGACGACTAAGAGACATCTCCTATAACAGAATATTAGACGACTAAGAGACATCTGCAATAACAGAATATTAGACGACTAAGATACATCTGCAATAACAGAATATTAGACGACTAAGAGACATCTGCAATAACAGAATATTAGACGACTAAGATACATCTGCAATAACAGAATATTAGACGACTAAGAGACATCTGCAATAACAGAATATTAGACGACTAAGAGACATCTGCAATAACAGAATATTAGACGACTAAGAGACATCTGCAATAACAGAATATTAGACGACTAAGAGACATCTGCAATAACAGAATATTAGACGACTAAGAGACATCTGCAATAACAGAATATTAGACGACTAAGAGACATCTGCAATAACAGAATATTAGACGACTAAGAGACATCTGCAATAACAGAATATTAGACGACTAAGAGACATCTGCAATAACAGAATATTAGACGACTAAGAGACATCTGCAATAACAGAATATTAGACGACTAAGAGACATCTGCAATAACAGAATATTAGACGACTAAGAGACATCTGCAATAACAGAATATTAGACGACTAAGAGACATCTGCAATAACAGAATATTAGACGACTAAGAGACATCTGCAATAACAGAATATTAGACGACTAAGAGACATCTGCAATAACAGAATATTAGACGACTAAGAGACATCTGCAATAACAGAATATTAGACGACTAAGAGACATCTACAATAACAGAATATTAGACGACTAAGAGACATCTGCAATAACAGAATATTAGACGACTAAGAGACATCTGCAATAACAGAATATTAGACGACTAAGAGACATCTGCAATAACAGAATATTAGACGACTAAGAGACATCTGCAATAACAGAATATTAGACGACTAAGAGACATCTGCAATAACAGAATATTAGACGACTAAGAGACATCTGCAATAACAGAATATTAGACGACTAAGAGACATCTGCAATAACAGAATATTAGACGACTAAGAGACATCTGCAATAAGAGAATGTTAGACGACTAAGAGACATCTGCAATAACAGAATATTAGACGACTAAGAGACATCTGCAATAACAGAATATTAGACGACTAAGAGACATCTGCAATAACAGAATATTAGACGACTAAGAGACATCTGCAATAAGAGAATGTTAGACGACTAAGAGACATCTGCAATAACAGAATATTAGACGACTAAGATACATCTGCAATAACAGAATATTAGACGACTAAGAGACATCTGCAATAACAGAATATTAGACGACTAAGAGACATCTGCAATAACAGAATATTAGACGACTAAGAGACATCTGCAATAACAGAATATTAGACGACTAAGAGACATCTGCAATAACAGAATATTAGACGACTAAGAGACATCTGCAATAACAGAATATTAGACGACTAAGAGACATCTGCAATAACAGAATATTAGACGACTAAGAGACATCTGCAATAACAGAATATTAGACGACTAAGAGACATCTGCAATAACAGAATATTAGACGACTAAGAGACATCTGCAATAACAGAATATTAGACGACTAAGAGACATCTGCAATAACAGAATATTAGACGACTAAGAGACATCTGCAATAACAGAATGTTAGACGACTAAGAGACATCTGCAATAACAGAATATTAGACGACTAAGAGACATCTGCAATAACAGAATGTTAGACGACTAAGAGACATCTGCAATAACAGAATATTAGACGACTAAGAGACATCTGCAATAACAGAATATTAGACGACTAAGAGACATCTGCAATAACAGAATATTAGACGACTAAGAGACATCTGCAATAACAGAATATTAGACGACTAAGAGACATCTGCAATAACAGAATATTAGACGACTAAGAGACATCTGCAATAACAGAATATTAGACGACTAAGAGACATCTGCAATAACAGAATATTAGACGACTAAGAGACATCTGCAATAACAGAATATTAGACGACTAAGAGACATCTGCAATAAGAGAATGTTAGACGACTAAGAGACATCTGCAATAACAGAATATTAGACGACTAAGAGACATCTGCAATAACAGAATATTAGACGACTAAGAGACATCTGCAATAACAGAATATTAGACGACTAAGAGACATCTGCAATAACAGAATATTAGACGACTAAGAGACATCTGCAATAACAGAATATTAGACGACTAAGAGACATCTGCAATAACAGAATATTAGACGACTAAGAGACATCTGCAATAACAGAATATTAGACGACTAAGAGACATCTGCAATAACAGAATATTAGACGACTAAGAGACATCTGCAATAACAGAATATTAGACGACTAAGAGACATCTGCAATAACAGAATATTAGACGACTAAGAGACATCTGCAATAAGAGAATGTTAGACGACTAAGAGACATCTGCAATAACAGAATATTAGACGACTAAGAGACATCTGCAATAACAGAATATTAGACGACTAAGAGACATCTGCAATAACAGAATATTAGACGACTAAGAGACATCTGCAATAACAGAATATTAGACGACTAAGAGACATCTGCAATAACAGAATATTAGACGACTAAGAGACATCTGCAATAACAGAATATTAGACGACTAAGAGACATCTGCAATAACAGAATATTAGACGACTAAGAGACATCTGCAATAACAGAATATTAGACGACTAAGAGACATCTGCAATAACAGAATATTAGACGACTAAGAGACATCTGCAATAACAGAATATTAGACGACTAAGAGACATCTGCAATAACAGAATATTAGACGACTAAGAGACATCTGCAATAACAGAATATTAGACGACTAAGAGACATCTGCAATAACAGAATGTTAGACGACTAAGAGACATCTGCAATAACAGAATGTTAGACGACTAAGAGACATCTGCAATAACAGAATGTTAGACGACTAAGAGACATCTACAATAACAGAATATTAGACGACTAAGAGACATCTGCAATAACAGAATGTTAGACGACTAAGAGACATCTGCAATAACAGAATATTAGACGACTAAGAGACATCTGCAATAACAGAATATTAGACGACTAAGAGACATCTGCAATAACAGAATGTTAGACGACTAAGAGACATCTGCAATAACAGAATATTAGACGACTAAGAGACATCTGCAATAACAGAATATTAGACGACTAAGAGACATCTGCAATAACAGAATATTAGACGACTAAGAGACATCTGCAATAACAGAATATTAGACGACTAAGAGACATCTGCAATAACAGAATATTAGACGACTAAGAGACATCTGCAATAACAGAATATTAGACGACTAAGAGACAAAGATTGCAAGGAATATAACTCAGAGCACGCTGGGTGAAGAACCCAACTGTCTGCCTTTACTCTCTTAGGGACTAATATAAACACAACACTGTACCTGACCCTCTATCTAATTTACTCAATTAATACAAACATACTTTATGTTGGAGTGTGAGCAAAATGAATTGGTTAGCCGGACGTGAGTCCAGGACGTGGCTGAGTACAGTACGTACTCTCTGAAGGACGGGTGGAAATGTTGCAGTTCGGAAGGTAATTTTAATTGCGATGACTGCGCTCATCTGGCAAGAAAACTAGTGAATGAATGGTTGAGTGCGTTTATTTTCTGAGCAACCCTAATTCTGTGGGACACCGTTAGTGTTTATATATATATATATATTTTTTTATTATCACACTGGCCGATTCCCACCAAGGCAGGGTGGCTCGAAAAAGAAAAACTTTCACCATCATTCACTCCATCACTGTCTTGCCAGAAGGGTGGTTTACACTACAGTTTTTAAATTGCAACATTAACATCCCTCCTTCAGAGTGCAGGCACTGTACTTCCCATCTCCAGGACTCAAGTCCGGCCTGCCGGTTTCCCTGAACCCCTTCATAAATGTTACTTTGCCCACACTCCAACAGCATGTCAAGTATTAAAAAATATTTGTCTCCATTCACTCCTATCAAACACGTTCACATAAGCCCGCTGGAAGTCCAAGCCCCTCGCACACAAAACCTCCTTCACCCCCGTCCTTCCAACCTTTCCTAGGCCGACCCCTACCCCACCTTCCTTCCACTACAGACTGATACACTCTTGAAGTCATTCTGTTTCGCTCCATTCTCTCTACATGTCTGAACCACCTCAATAACCCTTCCTCAGCCCTCTGGACAACAGTTTTGGCAATCCCGCACCTCCTCCTAACTTCCAAACTACGAATTCTCTGCATTATATTCACACCACACATTGCCCTCAGACATGACATCTCCACTGCCTCCAGCCTTCTCCTC
Source organism: Cherax quadricarinatus (assembly GCF_038502225.1). Classification (NCBI taxonomy): domain Eukaryota; kingdom Metazoa; phylum Arthropoda; class Malacostraca; order Decapoda; family Parastacidae; genus Cherax; species Cherax quadricarinatus. The sequence goes on along the minus strand of NC_091364.1, from coordinate 20,377,001 downwards.
GCTGCAACATTCCTCACCCATGCTTCACACCCATATAAGAGCATTGGTAAAACTATACTCTCATACATTCCCCTCTTTGCTTCCAAGGGCAAAGTTCTTTGTCTCCACAGATTCCTAAGTGCACCACTCACTCTTTTCCCCTCGTCAATTCTATGATTCACCGCCTCCTTCATAGACCCATCTGCTGACACGTCCACTCCCAAATATCTGAATACATTCACCTCCTCCATACTCTCTCGAATCTGATATCCAATCTTTCATCACCTAATCTTTTTGTTATCCTCATAACCTTACTCTTTCCTGTATTCGCTTTTAATTTTCTTCTTTTACATACCCTACCAAATTCATCCAACAATCTCTGCAACTTCTCTTCAGAATCTCCCAAGAGCACAGTGTCATCAGCAAAGAGCAACTGTGATAACTCCCACTTTATGTGTGATTCTTTATCTTTTAACTCCACGCCTCTTGCCAAGACCCTCGCATTTACTTCTCTTACAACCCCATCTATAAATATATTAAACAACCACGGTGACATCACACATCCTTGTCTAAGGCGTACTTTTACTGGGAAATAATCTCCCTCTTTCCTATATACTCCAACTTGAGCCTCACTATCCTCGTAAAAACTCTTCACTGCTTTCAGTAACCTACCTCCTACACCATACACCTGCAACATCTGCCACATTGCCCCCCTATCCACCCTGTCATACGCCTTTTCCAAATCCATGAAGTCCACATAAACCTCTTTAGCCTTATCTAAATACTGTTCAATTATATGTTTCACTGTAAACACCTGGTCCACACACCCCCTACCTTTCCTTTATTCAAAGGAACTATGCATGCTCTCTGCCAATCCCTAGGTACCTTACCCTCCTCCATACTTTTATTAAATAATAGCACCAACCACTCCAAAACTATATCCCCACCTGCTTTTAACATTTCTATCTTTATCCCATCAATCCCAGCTGCCTTACCCCCTTTCATTTTACCTACTTCCTCACGAACTTCCCCCACACTCACAACTGGCTCTTCCTCACTCCTACAAGATGTTATTCCTCCTTGTCCTATACACGAAATCACAGCTTCCCTATCTTCATCAATATTTAACAATTCTCAAAATATTCCCTCCATCTTCCCGATACCTCCAACTCTCTATTTAATAACTCTCCTCTCCTATTTTTAACTGACAAATCCATTTGTTCTCTAGGCTTCCTTAACTTGTTAATCTCACTCCAAAACTTTTTCTTATTTTCAACAAAATTTGTTGATAACATCTCACCCACTCTCTCATTTGCTCTCTTTTTACATTGCTTCACCACTCTCTTAACCTCTCTCTTTTTCTCCATATACTCTTCCCTCCTTGCATCACTTCTACTTTGTAAAAACTTCTCATATGCTAACTTTTTCTCCCTTACTACTCTCTTTACATCATCATTCCACCAATCGCTCCTCTTCCCTCCCGCACCCACTTTCCTGTAACCACAAACTTCTGCTGAACTCTCTAACACTACATTTTTAAACCTACCCCATACCTTTTCGACCCCATTGCCTATGTTCTCATTAGCCCATCTATCCTCCAACAGCTGTTTATATCTTACCCTAACTGCCTCCTCTTTTAGTTTATAAACCTTCACCTTTCTCTTACCTGATGCTTCTATTTTCCTTGTATCCCATATATATATATGTCGTGCCGAATAGGCAGAATTTGCGATCTTGGCTTAAATAGCAACGCTCATCTTGCCATATAGGACAAGTGAAAATTTGTGTATGCAATAATTTAGCCAAAATCATTCTGAACTTAACGAAAAAAAATATATTTCACTGTGTTTATTTAGTATTAAATTATTGTAAACAAATCTAAAATATATTTAGTTAGGTTAGGCTAAAATAAATTGTTCTTGTTATAACAAGGTTAAGTAAGGTTTCTAAGTGCCTTTTGGTGCAAAATTATAAATTTTTACATTAACATTAATGAAAAAAATATATCTTTAAACGTATAAGAGAAAATTTTAGAAAGGACTTAATTTTAAATGAGTTCTTGCTAATTGACCAGTTTTACATATTCGGCACGACATATATAATATATATATATGTATATATATATATATGTATATATATATATGTATATATATATATGTATATATATATATATGTATTATATTATATATATTATCACACCGGCCGATTCCCACCAAGGCAGGGTGGCCCGAAAAAGAAAAACTTTCACCATCATTCACTCCATCACTGTCTTGCCAGAAGGGTGCTTTACACTACAGTTTTTAAACTGCAACATTAACACCCCTCCTTCAGAGTGCAGGCACTGTACTTCCCATCTCCAGGACTCAAGTCCGGCCTGCCGGTTTCCCTGAATCCCTTCATAAATGTTACTTTGCTCACACTCCAACAGCACGTCAAGTATTAAAAACCATTTGTCTCCATTCACTCCTATCAAACACGCTCACGCATGCCTGCTGGAAGTCCAAGCCCCTCGCACACAAAACCTCCTTTACCCCCTCCCTCCAACCCTTCCTAGGCCGACCCCTACCCCGCCTTCCTTCCACTACAGACTGATACACTCTTGAAGTCATTCTGTTTCGCTCCATTCTCTCTACATGTCCGAACCACCTCAACAACCCTTCCTCAGCCCTCTGGACAACAGTTTTGGTAATCCCGCACCTCCTCCTAACTTCCAAACTACGAATTCTCTGCATTATATTCACACCACACATTGCCCTCAGACATGACATCTCCACTGCCTCCAGCCTTCTCCTCGCTGCAACATTCATCACCCACGCTTCACACCCATATAAGAGCGTTGGTAAAACTATACTCTCATACATTCCCCTCTTTGCCTCCAAGGACAAAGTTCTTTGTCTCCACAGACTCCTAAGTGCACCACTCACTCTTTTTCCCTCATCAATTCTATGATTCACCTCATCTTTCATAGACCCATCCGCTGACACGTCCACTCCCAAATATCTGAATACGTTCACCTCCTCCATACTCTCTCCCTCCAATCTGATATTCAATCTTTCATCACCTAATCTTCATAAACCCATCCACTGACAATAAGGACTCTTTTAACTCCACGCCTCTTGCCAAGACCCTCGCATTTACTTCTCTTACAACCCCATCTATAAATATATTAAACAACCACGGTGACATCACACATCCTTGTCTAAGGCCTACTTTTACTGGGAAAAAATTTCCCTCTTTCCTACATACTCTAACTTGAGCCTCACTATCCTCGTAAAAACTCTTCACTGCTTTCAGTAACCTACCTCCTACACCATACACTTGCAACATCTGCCACATTGCCCCCCTATCCACCCTGTCATACGCCTTTTCCAAATCCATAAATGCCACAAACACCTCTTTAGCCTTATCCAAATACTGTTCACTTATATGTTTCAGTGCTATCCTATTCTCCGTCTTACTCTTAATTCTTTCAATTATAACTCTACCATACACTTTACCAGGTACACTCAACAGACTTATCCCCCTATAATTTTTGCACTCTCTTTTATCCCCTTTGCCTTTATATGTATATAACGCATGTCCTTAAAGGCAGGAGAAGGGGTTACTAGCCCATCTTGTGTTAGATACTCAGATACGACAGTTTAGATATTCCTTCAAACTGTCAACATCCCAAACCCATCCTTTAAAGTGAATGCCGTTCATTAAGTAACTCCACACCTCCTAATTTCCATACTACGAATTCTCTGCATAATATTTTCACCACACATTGCCCTTAGATTGCCAGACATGTTTACCTCCTGTGATATACTTGGCCTGATGGTATAAACCTTGGTAATAAATACCGACAAGTTGGTTTAGAAAGACACGTAAGCAAACACTATAACATATTTATTAGAAAACGTTTCGGTCCTGGGACCTTGAAGTGATCAAGGTCCCAGGACCGAAACGTTTTCTAATAAATATGTTATAGTGTTTGCTTACGTGTCTTTCTAAACCAACTTGGCCTGATATGTTTAGAGGTGTGAGTGTGTAGGTATGTATGTATACATGTCTGTAATTGAGTTGGGCAATGTATGTGGGTTAGTGTGTATAGATGTGCGTAAAATAATTTTCCTAGGTGCAACACTTGGGCCAGCAAAATATACGGGCTCAGTATTTCACTGACGTTTTGGGGCTACGTAAAATATGTAAAATATGTAGCCAGAATACTGATAAGAGTGACTGCCACTTCACTGAGTATGAATTAGATAATGCAATGAATAAAGGTCGATCAAGCACCCCTGGAGAGGATGGTATAACTTAAGATATCATCAGAACTCTGAGGCAGGTCCTTGATAAGCCTTTGTTAGCGCTGTATAATCTCAGTTACATCGAAGTAGGAAGGGTTATGCGTCACAGACTATCGCAGCAGACTCAGTCAGTGCTCACTTGCGACATCGTATTACCTAGGACCTCATTGCCTCGCTCCTCTCTCGTACTGCTATTTTTATTGGTTAGTTTACGCGTCTCAGAGGTGATAATATTCCTCTCTCTTTCTCTTTCCCTCCCCATCTCTTTCTCTCTCTCTCTCCCTCTTTCTCTCTCTCTCTCTCTCTCTCTCTCTCTCTCTCTCTCCTCCCTCCTCCTCTCCCCATATATATCTGTCCCTCCCTCCCTCACTCCCAATCTCTCTCTCTCTCTTTTATGTTTTTCTTACACAGGGTTTGACAAGGTTAGGTTAAGGATCCCTAGCTTTATTGATAAGCTATTTACAAGTTTAGGATTCCTAACTTTATTGACAAGCTAAGAGCTGTTACCTACATCAGCTCATTTGAAAGCATTTTTATTGTTGTGAAACATACAGGTAGGGAACAGGATGAATTTTGAGTTCTCTGTGGGCCAGCATTTTCATCTGATCAACTGACTTTATCTCGTTGACATCATAATGCTGTACAAATTTGTTTCAGACTCGAGTCATCCTGGGGATAAATGATCTCAGATGAAGTTATGTTCTGGAGTAGGGTACAGCCAGAGTGAAGTTGCTGCTTTCTGCCCGTCTTGTGGTATAGAAGCTTGCTTCTTGCTGTCCTCGAAGTAGACTGTGACAATGTTGGCCTTGTACATAACAGTAAGGCCACCCACATCCCTCCTGTGTTGAAGGCTCTGCTGAAATGACAGATTTATCCAGGATGGGTCCAGGCGAGAGATGAGACGTCTTGCTCTGTTCTCTACTCTGTCAAGCAGTCGCAGATGAGAGGGGGGGGGGGCAGGCAAACGAAGAAAGTGGAGAATACTCAAGGTGTGAGTGTACTTGTTCCTCATACAGAATCTTGCAATCCCTGCTGTCAAGCAGATGCGAGATATGTCGAAGTGCTGTTAGCTTCCTGGCAGCCTTGTCTGCAAGATTTACAACGTGGTTCTTCATAATCAGTTTGGAGTCAAATTTCACCCCAAGGATATCAACATCTTCCCCAGGTACCAACACGCTCCCATTCATATTTACTGCTGCTCCGGCATTACCATGATGGTGCCTAGAGACCATCATCATTTGTGTTTTCTTAGGTGCAAATGTTACTTGCCATCGGTTTCCCCAAGCTGATACAGCTCTTAGCTGGTGATTGATGTAGCTTAGAGCTGCTGGCACTTCTTTTCTTGGATAAGTAAATTTCAGTGAACAGTCGTCTGCATGTGCATGGGATTCTGGGATGAGATGAAGGTCATTGAAGTAGATATTCCATAACAATGATCCCAGCACACTTCCTTGTGGAACACTTGCCCCAATAGGATATCTTACTGATTCTGTTCCATTGAGAACTACCCTTAGAGATCTACCATGAAGGTAATCACTGAGGAGGCATAGCAAAGAGCCTGCAGTTCGCAATGCTTGCAGTTTTGCAAAGAGGCTCTGGAGTTTACCTGGAGAGAGTTCCGGGGATCAACGCCCCCGCGGCCCGGTCTGTGACCAGGCCTCCTGGTGGATCAGAGCCTGATCAACCAGGCTGTTACTGCTGGCTGCACGCAAACCAGCGTACGAGCCACAGCCCGGCTGGTCAGGTACCGACTTTAGGTGCTTGTCCAGTGCCAGCTTGAAGACTGCCAGGGGTCTGTTGGTAATCCCCCTTATGTATGCTGGGAGGCAGTTGAACAGTCTCGGGCCCCTGACACTTATTGTATGGTCTCTTAACGTGCTAGTGACACCCCTGCTTTTCATTGGGGGATGTTGCATCGTCTGCCAAGTCTTTTGCTTTCGTAGTGAATGATTTTCGTGTGCAAGTTCGGTACTAGTCCCTCTAGGATTTTCCAGGTGTATATGATCATGTATCTCTCCCGCCTGCGTTCCAGGGAATACAGGTTCAGGAACCTCAAGCGCTCCCAGTAACTGAGGTGTTTTATCTCCGTTATGCGCACTGTGAAGGTTCTCTGTTCATTTTCTAGGTCAGCAATTTCACCTGCCTTGAAAGGTGCTGTTAGTGTGCAGCAATATTCCAGCCTAGATAGAACAAGTGACCTGAAGAGTGTCATCATGGGCTTGGCATCCCTAGTTTTGAAGGTTCTCATTATCCATCCTGTCATTTTTCTAGCAGATGCGATTGATACAATGTTATGGTCCTTGAAGGTGAGATCCTCCGACATGATCACTCCTCGGTCTAAAGCACCAGCAATGTCCAGTGCTACCACACAGCTGACTTTAGATTCATCCAGTGACTGGTGCCATTTAGTGGAGAGGTTTATCAACAGATCACCAGCAGAGTAACCTTTCCAGAAGCCATATTGATGGTCACAAAGTAGTGAGTGGTAGTCAAAAAACTGTCATTTGTCTTGAGATTATTGTCTCAAGGATCTTGCCAGTGATTGACAGGAGTGACACTGGTCTGTAGTTGCTGATTCCTGCTCTACTCTTCTTTTTGTGAACAGAGATTACATTTGTCTCTTTCCACAGAAAAGGCCATTTACACTGTACTAGGCAGTGCTGAAAGATGCGAGTTAGAGGTGCTGCTAGCTGGTCTGCACATCTTCTCAGCAACCTCGGGCTCAACCTGTCTGAACCCACAGCCTTTTCTTGGTCAAGAGATTTAGGAAGGAAATGCACCTCCTCCTGCCTTACTGTCACCACTGATAGTTTTGACACAGTTCTTGCAGCTAGCCAAGGAGGGTCCCTTGCTGGATCAGGAACTTGCATTTTGGTAGCAAAGTGTTCGGCAAAGAATTCCGCTTTCTCTTGACTATTAGTAGAGGTGGTCCCATCCTGTCGATTTTGAGGTGGAATAAGTTCAACAGGCAGATTACCTTGTCTGTCCTTGACCAGGGACCACCAGGTTTTGGAGCCTACTCTACCTGATGCTAGCTTTCTTTTTGTGTCCACTTAGCAGTAGTATCCTCTCTACAATGAAAGCCAAACCAAGGTTGATCTGTAGGCTTTGTCACCTACTGCCTGTGAAGAGTGTTCTTCTTGTAGATTAAGGATGTGTCCAGTGAAGGCTTTCACTTGGTTGTCAACATCCCCTTGGAGAAGAGCATTCCAATCGGTTGTGGCGAGCTCAGAGCAAAGGGCTGACCAATTTCCTCTTTCCCATTATTGCGACCCCTGAACGGGTCACAATGTATATAATGTATATTGCCTGTTCATATAATTTTATATTGCTTATATTTGCGATATTAGCTAAATCGTAAATATATTGCTTTATATTATTATTTGACTTAGTTATATTATTAGGTAGGATGTAACATTTATATATTATTCAGTGCTCATAGTTTGAGTGTTAAGTAGCTGACAGCATTGTCCAACTACTGTGTTTTCCCACTGCACATTACGCTGCCGGCTTGTGTGTTGCTAGGCCGCAGCAGTCCACGGAGAGTCACATGATCGGGGGGGGGGTGATCACACCTCGCCTTGAGTAATCTGGCTGGCCTGCGCCAGGCTTTTGCTGGTTGAAAGTGCTTCTAGCAAGAGGTCCCTCTACTCCTCTCCCTTGTGGGTCCTTATTGGAAGATCGTCTCTGTCGCTTTCTTGTTGTTGGTTCTATGTAACTCTGTTCACAGAACATAGTCTAGACTTAGTGATTTTCGATGTTGTACTGAGGTTGTGTGTTGCATAGACACTGAGAAACTCAGGTCCTGAGCTGTAGCTTCTGACCTAATTTGTACTGGTATCTGTGTACTGTCACAGTCGGGGATTTTGTAATGCTGAACTTAGATTCAGTAGTATGGGAGTTTTGTGACTTTTGTGGAGGATCTGCTGATGGTCCCTACTTAGTGTCGTTATATTATCTCCTTGTTCCTGATTCTGTCTGTTGCTTATACTGTTGTTCGGCTTATCAGTTGCTTTATTGTTCAAGCAAGCTGTTCTGATTGCCAGGTTAGTCAAGAAGTTAGTTTATGTGAGGACTTATAGTTAGTCACTGGTTAAGTCTAGCCGAGTCTAGCGAACTACTTAGAGCACTTACACACATACACACAAACTTACTTGTATATAATTGTATTATGTTATTAAATGTTAACAATGTACCAGACGGTACTTAAAAGCCATAAAGATGTGATATGTGCCTTAAGCACAATACTACTGTACACGAGAGAAGTGATTATTATTATTTTGATTACTTTAATTTACTTTCATAATATATGCCTAGACAACCTTTTTATTAATAAACTTATTATATTTTAATTTCTTTAGTTAGTAGCCTACCAGTTGTAATCCTGAAGCACTATTGAATCTAATGGAAAAATGGACCAGGATACTAACTACTTGTTACAAAAACCCAGTAACAGGCCGGATGCTAGAAGGGCAGTCCTTTCTAGTATTCACTGGAGATCTCTATGCTTATTAGAAATCACGTTATTTGTAACACCCATAGCCAGGTGGTGCAGGTGCACTCGTCATCTCGTTCTGTTGGGATCTTAAGTGTTGTAAAAAACAGCCTCAAGGTAAAATGATCCAACGTAATCCAGGCGCTGACAAGTGACTACCTTCTGCTAGATCACTCGCTACTGGGTCAAGGGAGGAGCCAGAGATGTAAGTAGGGAAATCAACAAAGTTTCTTATGTCAAACACCGCAAGAAGGTCATTAAAGTCCCTCTGTATAAGATGTTGCTTGAGGTCACCAACAATTATGATATTTTGAAAGGTGTGCTGGAGCAGAAGGGATTCCACTTTTTCCATTAGGAAGTTGATGTTGCCACTGAGGTCTGTACATTGAACATGCTAGTACATAGGTACTAGTGTTTATGCATACCCTGAAGAATATCATTTCAAGATGAGTACGGATGGCAACATCAATGTGCTGGGCATGAACACTTCTAGAGAAGCACACAGCAACACTTCCTCCTTGCCCTTGCCTGTCTCTTCTCATCCATAAGGTGTAGCCAGCAATTCTTCCAAAATTTTCTGGAGTCCTGTTGTCCAAAAATGTTTCAACAACAGCTATCATGTCGGGACGTCGAGTGTTCACAAAACTGTGTGTGAGCTCTTCAACACTGGCAATGAAACCTATAATGCTGGCCGACAGGATGCTGATAGACTGGCTCCTCATGATATGGTCAGCGTGAGGTGGCAGGTGTGTAAGGTGTGTAAGGTGCCTGCCCTTGAGATAGGTAGGGCACTGAGGCAGCTGCTGGGGTGTAGGTCTGTGGTCTTGTATAAGGTACAATACCACCTGCTGGGCTGATATAGGAGTAGCTGAGTGGGAGACATGTGAGTGTGTTTACCAATTCAGAGATCCTGCTGGTTTGTTCCAAGATTTGGCCTCTAAACAGATGGTTCTATCAAACTCCTTCTTCTGACACTGGTCCTCCTGATATCCTTTCTTGTGGCAGTAATTGCACTTGGTATCTCACAGGCAGTTGTTAGTGGTGTGCACCCTCCAATGACAGCAAGAGCACTGCCTAGGTGCCTGGGAGGGTGGATTCCTAATTGTTGTGCCTTCAGTACTTCGCTTCAGATTTGTTTGCAGGTTCTGCTGCTGGCGAGCCTGATGTTTGTGTATCTGATGAACATTTTCCCGGGACTGTGTTGGCGGCTGTAGATGTCTTTCTCCTCCTCCTCCTCCTCTTCCACGTCCTCTTCCACGTCCTCTACCACGTCCTCTACCACACCCCTGTACAGTTCTGACAGATGTGTCCCTGCTGTTCGTACTTTGGTGCAGCAGCTGTTCATGTGCAATGATAGTCCCCTGATTATTAACTGCACCAATATCTGGTGGAGAAAATCCTGACTCAGTACTTGCCGATGAAGCACTGCTGCCAGTGCTTCATAGTGTGCTGACAGGTGTAGGATCAGAGATGGTATGTACGCTGTCTAGTGTATTGGCAGATGCTGAAGAAGTGATGTCAGGTGTAGGAGAATTAACGGATCCAAGGCTTGCTTCATTGCTGGGAAAAGGATCTGTTCCCTCTGTGGTGGTCAGGGGAATTGTGCTAGAATTTCTAAATGTAGTGTTTTGAGCTCCGTCTAACTGTGGAGCCTTAGCATGACAGAATTCCACCAGCTGAGCTCAGTGTGGGGCTTCCAGTTTTTGCCAATAGTGTCACCATCAGCTGAGCCACTTGATGTAGGCTTGCACTGGCCTTCTACAATAGCTTGAAGGGCAACTAATGATATGAGGAGCTCATGAAGTGCTTCCCTGTGATGGATTATCTTAGCTGCGACTTTACAACACAGCCCATGAGGGCAGTCTTGATCTATGGAGAGGAGTCCCTGAGGTACATCTGAACCTTCCTCTAGTAGCTCCAGGCTTGTTTCCACATGTACCACAGGATTATGGATATCCTTCAATTTTCTGAGATTTTTCTACCTGGGTACAACAAAATTCTTCTTCTGGAATGCAATCTGTGTGGCAGTAGTTGGAAGAAGTTTCTTACATTTAACAAGTATTTTGTCCCTTGTAGTATACCCACAAACACTGCAGTAACTACTGGGACAATAGCCAGAGAACGAAGATATTCTTCCTATTTTGCGATGTGAAGTCATCACAGAGGAGGCGTTGTAAGTTTACAATGAAGTTCACAGGAGAGAGAGGGTGGTGATATCGTTGGGGTGTTTATAATGGGGTGGGTGTGTGAGGCAAGGTGAGGACAGGCTGTGGACCGGCAAGCTGGGAGTGTTGCCTGCCTTCTCACTTTCACTTAATAAACAACTGTTTATGCTATCCACGTTTTCACTAAAGGAAGATGTTAGCACAGATCACTATGTTACAGCTGTATAAGTCACTAGTACTTATACATAAATTTACACACTTTTAATCAATGTTGCTACTAAAATTGAATTTTCTGGGGAAAATAAGCGAAATTTTTTTTTTTTTTGAAGTAGCTTATAAATAGTCATATTTTTGCTGAAATCATAGCACCAAAGAGATATAATATTGGATGCTCACTGTGAAGGCAATAGTGGCGTCACTCGTAGGTCTGCCGCTGTCCCCTAACTCTCACCACACTGTTCATCAAAACACTCTTAAATATCACTGATTTTGCTTATATTCACTTCTATGGAAGAGTTGGCTTACCTTTACTAATGTTTGTAGGTAGTACTATGTCACTCAATAGTTTTTTTCCTCACCAACCCTCGTTATTAAGTAATTTTAAGAAAGTCTGTAGAGCACACTTTGACATGTCCTGCTTTCTCTCTCTCACTGTCTCTCTCTCACTCTCTCTCTCTCTCTCTCTCTCTCACTCCCTCTCCTTCCTCCTCACCCCCAGCTCTCTCTCTCTCTCTCCCTCTCTTTTCTCTCTTGCTCTATCTTTTTTACGAAGGTTTTGACAAGCGTAGGTTAAGAGTTAGTTTATTGGCAGGTTGAGAGTTGTTACCTACCTTAGTTCATTAAAAGCTTTTTATTGTTATTAGACAATCAAATAGGGTACAGGATGAAGTTGGAACCAGCTATGGGCCAGCGATTTCATTTGTTCAAATGACTTGATTTCATTGGCTTTGTTATGGTGCATGAACATGCTCCAGACTCGAGTCATTCAAGGAATGATTCATCTCAAATGAAGAGATGTTCTTGAGAAGGCTTCAACCAGAGTGTAGTTCCAGTTTGCTGCCCGTCTTGTGCTACAGAAGCTTTGTAGTATTGGACTTGTTCATAAAATAAGACCACCCCATATATCTCCGGCAATGAAGGCTCCACTGGAATGACAGATCTATCCAGGGTGGGTCCAGGTGAGAAATAATTGGTCTTGATCTGTTCTTTATTCTGTCCAGACGTCGTAGATGAGACGGAGGGTAGGCAATCCAAGAGTGGAAATTATTCAAGGTGTACCTGGTAGAGTTTTGCAGCCTTTACTGTCGAGCAGGTACGAGATACGTCTTCTAGCTATTAGCTACTTGGAATCAAACTTCACCTCCGAGTTTCAACACTCTCCTATTCCTTTCAACCATTGTTGTAGCATTATCATCATTTGTTTTCTAAGAAGCAAATGTAACCTTCCATCGTTTTGCTCAGGCTGATACAGCTGTAAGCTGGTGATTGATGTACCCGAGAGCCACCGCCATTTCTTCTCTTCCACAAGTAAATATCAGAGTACACTTGTCTGCGTAGGGTTTCAGGAATGAGTTGAAGAAGGTTATTGAAATAAACATTCCATAACAATGTGCGAATAACACTTTCCTGTGGAACGCTAAGACCGATTGAGTCTTTTGTTGATTCTTCCTGTGGAACGCTAAGACCGATTGAGTCTTTTGTTGATTCTGTCTCATTGAGAACTGCTCTTAGAGATCTTCCAGGCACTTACTTGTATTTATGGATTCATCGAGCGACTAGTGCTACCTGATGGAGAGACTTAACAGAAGATCTGAATCCTTGGAAAAATAAACACATAAGCAGTATAATGTGATCTTTTATTGACAACGTTTCGCCCACACAGTGGGCTTTATCAAGTCACAAACAGATCTACCTGGGTGAAAGGAACGTGAGTATTTATAGGATGGAGTTAGGTGGAAAATGCTGGGTAGGTTGGATTTGATAATGGCCTCCACGGGACTGGCACACGCCAGTGTTGAGTATGGCATAAGAATTAACTTGACTCACGAAATCATAATGACACGATTGCAAACAAACCATACCACGGGCGGGGATAGAACCTGATCGCGGGTTCTATCCCCGCCCGTGGTATGGTAAGAATTAACTACTGAGCGTCAACACTACAGACTGAATTGTTTGTCATCCTAATGGCGTTAAAGCTAACTTACGACACCGAACATGACTTTGTGATCATTACTTATTCTGTGTCATCACTAAAGGCTCTACACTCACAAAATGACTATCAACATACTCACTGGAAATGAATTTAGAAACTCAAAAATTCGGAAAAAAGTAATATATAGTTATGGATTCCAAAACACTGGATTAGTCATTCATTATTAAGCTGATACGTTAGCCAAGAAAAGCACCCTGGAGGCAAATGCAGAATATAACTCTGGTGTATCTGTGTCTAGCATTACGAATAATATTCAGGAGAGAAGTAAATAACAAAACTGAATGCAGTTAGAAGCCTGAGTAGATCTATAACCCACTGTGATAACAAGAACGTAAATAAGTACGTTTACCGAGCATCTTGCAACGGGATCAAACTGACAAATGTTGTAGTGGCCAGACTTACGCTTGGTTACAAGTACTTCTGGCAGTTTGGCAGATACACAGATAATGATCAAGCCAATAAAAAATATATGGTCAGCCCTATGGTCACTATCTTGAACACTATGTGATAAATTATCCACTTATTGAGGAATATATAGATAGTATAATAACCTATGTGATATGTCAAGATATCTTATTAATGAAAATAAAATTGCTTGCAAAGATAAGGGAACTGTAGATATATATCCAGATGCATTTCTGTAAATCCTTTCAGGGACTAGTTTCTAAACGTTTCGTGTACCCATATGCTCTTGCGCTACCGTCCACAGAATGGATATGGGGTGCACAATAAACTAGCTGCTTCGGTGACAAAATCTAAAATCTTTGTTTCCGCGTGGCACATTGACATAGTATCACTCGTGTTATCAGAACGTACAGGAGTAGTTTGAAATAGCTTAAACCATGCCTGAGGCTCACTGGTGCGCCCGGACCAGAAAGAAACATGACTTGTTACCAGGCTACCTAGCATTTTCAGGCATCTGTAGCAAAGTGGCTTAAGGCGTCATGGAGAGAGCCAGGCCTCACTCGTGGACAGTGACAGCGTGGGTTAGAATCCTGCTGGCACCAGTCTTTCCTTGTATATACCTTCGCTTGTTTCTACATTGTGCATTGTGCACTGATCTCTGGCTGAAGGAGACTCGAACCTACGAACCTTAGGACAAGGTACGCAGTGCTTTACCAATCTACCCACACTGGACAATACCTTGGCGTGTAGCTTGCGCTACACGTTTAATCCAAGGCAGCCAGCTTTCAGGGAGAAGGCTTACAGCTTTTCATCTCATCCCCTGCATGCATCAGCCTTACTAGAGATTTTAACTATGCAAGGAATTCGCGAGAGCAGGCGAAATATACACACTGTCCTAAGGTTCGTAGGTTCGAGTCTCCTTCAGCCAGAGATCAGTGTTTGTGTATATTTCGCCTGCTCTCGCGAATTCCTTGTATATATATATATATATATATATATATATATATATATATATATATATATATATATATATATTATTTATTGTACCCACGAACAAGTGGTATTGATCAATAACAACACTGCGACTAGCCAAGGAGTCGAACCCATGCTGCTTTGGCCTGCTTCATGGTGAGCAAAAACTCATGACGCCTTAATCCACGGGACCACGCAATCCTTAAAAGTAGTGCACACAGGAAAAATGGTTGTTGTACTCGCTACCCAAGGACAAACGTTGGTGTGGATGACTCTAGGCTAATTTCAATATACTCCCTGTTTTGTGTACTAGTAAAACGAGCAGTATTTTTATAATTAGCCTGGAGTCATCCACACCACCGTATGTCCTTGGGTAGCGAGTACAACATCCAGTTCTGCTGGATGCACTACTCTTAAGGATTGCATGGTCCCGTGGATTCAGGCGTCATGAGTGTTCGCCCACCATGAGGCAAACCAAAGCAGCAGACAATAGTTTATTGTCTACTGAAGACAAACATCGACTAGGATGTTACTTCAAAGACATCACAGGTTTGTAACAATATCAATATTTACAGTGCTGTGTTATCTGGCAACTGAAGATGCAGTGCTGTCGGGTAGAGAGCAGTTCTCTATAACTACCAGTGACGATCTAGCAATGTAAACACGGCATTCATTTCTTGAAACAGTAATTTAAGGTTACGGTAGTGATAAAAGAGCTTC
Source organism: Cherax quadricarinatus (assembly GCF_038502225.1). Lineage (NCBI taxonomy): Eukaryota > Metazoa > Arthropoda > Malacostraca > Decapoda > Parastacidae > Cherax > Cherax quadricarinatus. The sequence goes on along the minus strand of NC_091364.1, from coordinate 20,361,761 downwards.
TACAAGGTATCTTGTTAGGAATAACTTTCTTTAAAGGTTTGGAGACCTTCGTTTTATAACATTAATTATAAATTCTTTAATTTATAGTAGTATTAATTTTGTAAACATAAGGAAGCCAAGACCCTTTTAAGGGTAGACTACGACACATGTGCAACATCTGGGTATCTTTATTGTAGACGTTTCGCCATCCAGTGGCTTTGTGGCATTGAAAATTGGGTTGGGCAAATGTTTTGTTAGTGGGATGAATTGTAAAGGACCTGCCTAGTATGGGCCAGCAGGCCTCCTGCAGTGTTCCTCCTTTCTTATGTTCTTATGTTCTTATGTTATCAATACAAATTCTAGGACATAACTTGAAGACAGTAGAACTATGTACAGAAGATGAGGATCCTTTCTTCTGCTTCAGAATCTCCACGACTATGGTGCTCTTCGCACCTACTGCTAGGTTGAGGGACTGATTACCTCATCTTCTGTACATAGTTCTACTGTCTTCAAGTTATGTCCTAGAATTTGTATTGATAAAGCCACTGGATGGCGAAACGTCTACAATAAAGATACCCAGATGTTGCACATGTGTCTTAATCTCATCTTGTCGGTATTATATACCATTCGTGCACAAGGTTAGACTACACTAGAAATGTAATTCTTATCAGTTTTGAACCAAAGGTTGCTCCAATTACGACCATTTCACCAACATCAAAAAAGGCAGCTTTAAGACCATTCCACCAATATAAAAATTTCAGGTCTTGTTAAAAGGTTGATTGTATATATTTAAAATTAAAATTTTCATCTTTCCTCTGTTTTTATTCCACTAGAATTTCCATAACATTTGTTTTAAAAACTAAATTTTGTAAGTGATAAATAAACCCTAATTAATTTCCTATTTCGTTTCCCAATTTGTCTATTTATTCAACTTATTATTAAAGGCTCCCTTTATTTACAATGCTTCTTCGTGGATATTAATTCCTTATTTACAATGCTCCCTCTTATGCAAGTGGTACAATGGTACCACTTTACAAAGCCATCACATTTACATTGCAATATCCTTTCAAATTCTACCTAATTTACCAGGTTTACTTTTAATAATGTAACTGCATTTACAACGATACTTCACTCACAATGCTACCCCATTTACAGTTCTAATCTTTTACCCTTCTACACCATTTACAATATTACATTTAAAATGATGCCACATTTTTCAGTGCTATCTCATTTACAAAGTTGCCCCATTTATAAAGTATAATATTTAGTGCAGCATTATTTACAAAGGCACATAATTTGTAAAACTACAGGATTTGTAATACTGCTCATTTACAATGATACCTTATTTACAAGTCTACCTCATTTACAATGCTACCTTATTTACAAGTCTACCTCATTTACAATGCTACCTTATTTGCAAGTCTACCTCATTTACAATGCTACCTTATTTACAAGTCTACCTCATTTACAATGCTACCTTATTTACAAGTCTACCTCATTTACAATGCTACCTTATTTACAAGTCTACCTCATTTACAATGCTACCTTATTTACAAGTCTACCTCATTTACAATGCTGCCTTATTTACAAGTCTACCTCATTTACAATGCTGCCTTATTTACAAGTCTACCTCATTTACAATGCTACCTTATTTACAAGTCTACCTCATTTACAATGCTGCCTTATTTACAAGTCTACCTCATTTACAATGCTACCTTATTTACTAGTCTACCTCATTTACAATGCTACCTTATTTACAAGTCTACCTCATTTACAATGCTACCTTAGTTACAAAACTGCCACATTTACACTGCAACCTCATTTACAGTGTAGCCTCATTTACAATGCTTCCTGACTTGTTATTTTTTCACATTAGTATGAGGCAAGTGTATAGTCAGGTGTAAGTGGTTGCAGCTCCTGGCCCATCACATGTCTCTTGCCGGTACCCAGTTCGCTCCTTCCTGGCCCCACGACTTCATACCTGTTCCTGAGTCTTTGTTTGGACTCTGCCATTACCTCATCCAGTCTTCTTTTTTTTCACTTTTTTGACCAGTGTGACTCATCTGTGTGCAGATAAGTAATTTCCTGTTTGTAAGTGCCTATTTCGGTTGTTGGGGAGTTTGAGCTTTGAATCTGGAGCTCCTGTCATTCCTTTCTAAACAGTGATCAATATTTAATGTGCTTTTCAGTCCCTATTACTGAGTTCACTTTCGTTGAACTTCTTACGTTAAAACGAAAAAAAACATTAAATAATATTCATATTTTTGTACAAGTGTTTAATTTTCAGTTATGTGCCATCTCTATTTCATGTGGTATTTTGTATACCCTTATCGAATCTCCCTTCCAGTGACATGAGAACCAGTTATTTCTTTCTACGTAGCACAGTCTCCTCAGCTAAAATACCAGACTTGATTCTCTCCTTAGGACTCACCTCCATCCCCAGGTTTAATTTTGGGTTTTATTAGGCGAGGGCTCCACACCGGCTCTTCATACTCAAGAATAGGTCGCAAGCGTTAGAGAAAGAGGGTTTAAAACTACTTTTTATCAAAGTTCCTAAATGCCACTCTTAATTATGCTGGTTCACCTTCTTCTGATGATGAAATTTTGTCTTTGAACACTTAAGGAGACACATCTGGGGTAATAATTATTTCAAACTTTGTTGTCTTAAACGGTTTTTTTCATAAAAAAAAAAACTCGCACAGGAGACCGTGTTCGATCTTATGTTCGTATCTCTTAACTTTAAATCTTCGATTAAGTTCGTATTAAATTCCAGTAAACAATTTTTCTGATCCTTTCTGAAGAGTCTTGAATCCTTCTGTTCAATTTTAGTCATTTTATAGTATTTATCCACCAGTTTTTTTTTTTTTTTGTCTGCAGATATGTAAACCTAACTGTGTTTAGACTCTCTTCTGCCATTATGTAAACTGTCTTTGTACGTTATTAACTGTATAGCACTGAAGCGTTGGTGCTTCACTTGTCTAGCACTGAAGCGTTGGTGCTTCACTTGTCTAGCACTGAAGCGTTGGTGCTTCACTTGTCTAGCACTGAAGCGTTGGTGCTTCACTTGTCTGGTACTGAAGCGTTGGTGCTTCACTTGTCTGGTACTGAAGCGTTGGTGCTTCACTTGTCTGGTACTGAAGCGTTGGTGCTTCACTTGTCTGGTACTGAAGCGTTGGTGCTTCACTTGTCTGGTACTGAAGCGTTGGTGCTTCACTTGTCTAGCACTGAAGCGTTGGTGCTTCACTTGTCTAGCACTGAAGCGTTGGTGCTTCACTTGTCTAGCACTGAAGCGTTGGTGCTTCACTTGTCTGGTACTGAAGCGTTGGTGCTTCACTTGTCTGGTACTGAAGCGTTGGTGCTTCACTTGTCTGGTACTGAAGCGTTGGTGCTTCACTTGTTGTCTAGCACTGAAGCGTTGGTGCTTCACTTGTCTGGTACTGAAGCGTTGGTGCTTCACTTGTTGTCTGGTACTGAAGCTTTGGTGCTTCACTTGTCTGGTACTGAAGCGTTGGTGCTTCACTTGTTGTCTGGTACTGAAGCGTTGGTGCTCCACTTGTTGCCTGGTACTGAAGCGTTGGTGCTTCACTTGTTGTCTGGTACTGAAGCGTTGGTGCTTCACTTGTCTGGTACTGAAGCGTTGGTGCTTCACTTGTTGTCTGGTACTGAAGCGTTGGTGCTTCACTTGTTGTCTGGCACTGAAGCGTTGGTGCTTCACTTGTCTGGTACAGAAGCGTTGGTGCTTCACTTGTTGTCTGGTACTGAAGCGTTGGTGCTTCACTTGTTGTCTGGTACTGAAGCGTTGGTGCTTCACTTGTTGTCTGGTACTGAAGCATTGGTGCTTCACTTGTCTGGTACTGAAGCGTTGGTGCTTCACTTGTTGTCTGGTACTGAAGCGTTGGTGCTTCACTTGTTATCTGGCACTGAAGCGTTGGTGCTTCACTTGTCTGGTACTGAAGCGTTGGTGCTTCACTTGTTGTCTGGTACTGAAGCGTTGGTGCTTCACTTGTTATCTGGTACTGAAGCGTTGGTGCTTCACTTGTTGTATGGTACTGAAGCATTGGTGCTTCACTTGTCTGGTACTGAAGCGTTGGTGCTTCACTTGTTGTCTGGTACTGAAGCGTTGGTGCTTCACTTGTTGTCTGGTACTGAAGCGTTGGTGCTTCACTTGTTGTCTGGTACTGAAGCGTTGGTGCTTCACTTGTCTGGTACTGAAGCGTTGGTGCTTCACTTGTCTGGTACTGAAGCGTTGGTGCTTCACTTGTTGTCTAGCACTGAAGCGTTGGTGCTTCACTTGTTGTCTGGTACTGAAGCGTTGGTGCTTCACTTGTTGTCTGGTACTGAAGCGTTGGTGCTTCACTTGTCTGGTACTGAAGCGTTGGTGCTTAACTTGTTGTCTGGTACTGAAGCGTTGGTGCTTCACTTGTCTGGTACTGAAGCGTTGGTGCTTCACTTGTTGTCTAGCACTGAAGCGTTGGTGCTTCACTTGTTGTCTAGCACTGAAGCGCTGGTGCTTCACTTGTATGGTACTGAAGCATTGGTGCTTCACTTGTATGGTACTGAAGCGCTGGTGCTTCACTTGTCTGGTACTGAAGCGTTGGTGCTTCACTTGTTGTCTAACACTGAAGCGTTTGTGCTTCACTTGTCTAGCACTGAAGCGTTGGTGCCTCACTTGTCTAGCACTTAAGTATTGGTGCTTCACTTGTTTCCAACACTGAAGCGTTGGTGCTTCACTTGCTGTCTAGCACTGAAGCGTTGGTGCCTCACTTGTCAAGCACTTAAGCATTGGTGCTTCACTTGTTTCCAACACTGAAGCGTTAGTGCTTCACTTGTTGTCTAGCACTGAAGCATTGGTGTTTCACTTTTTTCTAACACTGAAGCGTTGGAGCCTCACTTGTCTAGCACTTAAGCATTGGTGCTTCACTTGTTTCCAACACTGAAGCGTTAGTGCTTCACTTGTTGTCTAGCACTGAAGCATTGGCGTCTCACTTGTTCCTAACACTGAAGCGTTGATGCTTCACTTGCTGTCTAGCACTGAAGCGTTGGTGCTTCACTTGTCTAGCACTGAAGCGTTGGTGCTTCACTTGCCGTCTAGCACTGAAGCGTTGGTGCTTCTGTCAGCAAAGTTGCTGATCCCCTGTATATGTTTGTGTAGCAAATCTGAGTATCGCAATTAGTACCATCTGTATATTTTATATAGACGATCCCTTGCTAGGCCTAGGGGCTAGCATGTGACGTCATGTGATGCCACATGTGAGCGTCAGTCTCCCTGCCCCTCTCTCAGTTCCCAGATAGACCTACAGGCGACTACAGGCAGGCTGGGCCTTCCCTCACGACTCTGCAATTACAAGTGTTAACAGCCTTAACCAAGTGTGTTACTATCCCACCTTTGACTCCTCGAACCCCCACGCTACAAATAAGAACATAAGAACATAAGAACGAAGGAACACTGCAGAAGGCCTACTGGCCCATGCGAGGCAGGTCCAAGTCCCTACCGGCTTAAGCCAATGCACCCAACCTAGTCAGGTCAGGTCACATTGACTTAAGGGAGGAACACGGCAACCGACCTGTTAGCACAAGCTATCAGGTCCAACTCACACCCACCCACATCTACTCATGTATTTATCCAACCTATTTTTAAAGCTACACAACGTTCTGGCCTCTATAACTGTACTTGGGAGTTTGTTCCACTCATCCACAACTCTATTACCAAACCAGTACTTTCCTATATCCCTCCTGAATCTGAATTTTTCCAACTTAAAACCATTGCTGCGAGTCCTGTCTAGGCTAGATATTTTCAGCACACTATTTACACTTGTGAGGGAAAAGTTCAATAGATATTATTTATGCTTCTTGAGCAGCGAGGGAGTATATAGTAACAATAGTTTCATTGCCGGCTACTTGGTAAGGTAGGGTAAGTCAAGCTCCCGCTATTCCCGCCTTTTTTCCCCCACCCCGAAAGTGATAGTTTGACTAGTTTCCGGCTACTTGTTAAGGTAGGGTCAGTCTAGCTCCCACTATCCCTTCCCCTCCTTCTCCCCCCCCTCGAAAGGTGACGTGTGGGGCTCTGGTCTAAACAGTAATCACTAGACTCACAGCTCCCAGCACTACTGTAAGTACATGCCTGCCTTGTATTCTAGTGGATTTATTGGTTAAAAGCTTCACTTTTGACCAATAATAAACTTAGTCCTTTCAGTCTTGCTCTAAGTTGACTGTTGTAATAATCGCCACATCTTTTAGGTATTGTACTTATCATGGAGAGTGATTTCTTAAGCAGTGGGTAACCTGTCTATCTTTCCAGCTTGGATGACAGAGAGGGTCACCTGCAAATCAACGAGTAGAACTGATGGAGATGGACTAACGTCCTGAGACTTCCCCTTTTTGGATTTAATTACCTGTGCACCTGTATGAAATTGCAGGATGTAACCCCTCATCATTGCAGCGGTAATGAACCTGCTTTCCTGTCATCGAGATAGAATACTCAAGGCTATACTGTGATGAACTAGCCAGTGGGTTGTAACCAACACCTGCGACCCCCCCCCCATCATCAGCAATGGCTACAATTTCAACAACACAGTGTCACCAACACCAAACACCCAAGTTTTATATTAGCGTTGAATTCATTTATCATTTATATTTTTCATTTTCATTTTCTTTAATGTAGGATTAATATTTCATATTTAAGTGTTTTATATTTTATATTTTCTATATAATAAAGTGTTTGTTTGTCTGTTATTATTTCTTTTTCTATACATTAATTTTTCTGAGGAGGAGCCAGCCTTGGTAATACTGTTTGAAGTTGTTACAGGGCTGAGTAAGCCTTCATAAGTGGCGTCCTTGCCAGGATCAACTCTACTGAATAAAGATTCAACTCCATCTCGAATCTACCATTGGAACTTCAACGCCGCATACCACAGATGGTTACCACCAGCCATGTGTAATCATTCTCTATGGTAGGACTACAGTACAGGTATTTAAAAGATTTGGTGATTGTTATAGTCTCAATTTATTGCAAGTCAAGTCAAGGCAGGAATACTAGTTAATTCTGCCATCTATTTTTGTGTGAGCTTGAAACACTTTGGAGGATTAGACTCTACGGACCCGAGATTTTCCAGTGACAATTTGTTTCATTGAGCTCTTTATTTTATCAAGGGAACCATCATTGGACACTCTTGATTTGTTGGCGAGAAGATTGGATGGTCAAGTGACCCCATTCTACTTACTGTTTGCTCGGAGCCGGCATAGAACCCTTCGTTTTAATTAATACATACTGTTTAATTGGAGTAGGGATCGAGCCCTCTGATATATTTACAGTTTGAGCGGAGCAGGAATTGAACCCTCCATTTTGGTTAATACCCGTTTCATTTTCCCCTGGTAGTTTAAGTTATTCTTGCAAATATGGAGGAATACCATTTTTGGATGAACGCTGGAAGTAAGTTAGGAATAACAGGGAAAAGTTTAGAATCTTTCATTAGTGCTAAGATCCAGGAAAGACTTGAAAGAGAGAGAATTGAGAGAGAAGAAAGAGAAAGGGAAAGAGAAGAGAAAAAGGAGAGAGAGAGAATTGAGTTAGAAAGAGAGAGAGAAGACAAAAAGGAGCGTGATAGACTTGATCGTGAGGAGAGAGCTAGAGTACGTGAGGAACAAATAAGATACGTGAGGAACAGGTTAAATTAAGAGAACTTGAGGAAAGAGCAAAGGATAGAGAAGTTGAGGAAAAAGCTAGAGAACATGAGGAAAAAGCTAGAGAACTTGATTTAATGCTGAGAGAAAAGGATCGCGAGCTCGAAAAATCTCGCCTTGAATTAGAGAATAAAAAGTTAACTCTTACACAACAACAATTAGAGGAAGGAGTAATTGAACATCATGCAGCTAGTGCACATATTCCAACACCTAATTTACCTCCTTTCACAGAGGGGGAAGACATAACTTCATACATTATCAGGTTTGAAAATACTGCTACCCTCTGTGAATGGCCTGCTGACACCTGGGCTACCAGGTTAGGAATGTTATTTTCTGGTACAGCTTGAATATCTATGCAACTTTGTCGCAGGATATTGTATGTAATTATATCCTACTGAATAAGGCAATCGGTAAAGCATATCAAAAAACCACTAATTATTACAGGAAAGATTTCAGGTATGCCACCTTACAGTCTGGCCAGAACTTTCAGCAGTTACAGGTAACACTCTTTCGTTTGTTCGACTTCTGGATAGAGAGTTCAGGAATTGATCACAGTTATGAATCTCTTAGAGACTTCATGGTTGCTGACCAGTTTCTGACAGCTCTTCCTCACCAGATACGAACATTCATTAGAGAACATAATCTGATTAAAGCTGAGGAAGTTGCTGAGGCTGCTGACCTGTATGCTGAGGCTCACAATTCCTATAAAGACCTAAAGGGATCGAACCCTAAGGGCAAGGGTTCATCAGACCTTAAGAAATCAAAGCCTCTAGTGGAAAGTAAAATGACTTCTTTTATTCCTGTTTGTCATTTGTGTGGTGTTAAGGGACATAAACGTCCAGATTGTCCTTCTAAGAAGGTCCAAAAAGTTGGAAGATGTTTTAAAGACTGTAATGAGCAAGCACCCTTCTGTTCAGGAACAGCTTTTGGACTTAATGTATCTACCATTTTACGAGACACTGGATGCACATGTATAGTCATTTCTGATAAGCTGTTCCCTAACCTTAAAGAAACTCATTCCTCTGCTATACTTTCGGACTACTTGGGCCGTATGGACACTTTTCCTACCATCTGTTGTTACATTAGGTCTAAATGGTTCACAGGTTGGTCTGAAGCCGTACTAGCTCCCATCACTTCTTGCTCCGTGCTAATAGGTAATGTAAAAGGTGCCATTCTTCCTTCTGAGATTGACCTTTCATCACCAAAGATGGACATAAGAGTTTCAGATCCTCTTCCTGTAGAGTCAGAGAAGCCCCTCGAAAGTTCAGATGAGACAATGTCTCGTGAGATTCATGTGGGATTAAAAACCATTGATGCTACTCTCGAAAGCGAGGTAGTAGGATCACCGGTTCACTTGTTAGATGAAAGTGAAGATATCACCTCCGATACCATAAATGTCTTGACTAGGGCTCAGACCAAAGCCCAGGCTTCTCCTACTGTCCATCCTTTGATTTTCCCTGACTTTAAGCCTTTAGATGTATCGAAGGACTCCTTTGCCAATTTACAACGTAATTGCCCTTCTCTTCAGAATTGCCATAATGCCGCTAAACAAAATCAAGTTATCCAAAGGAAAAACTTTTCATATAAATTTGAATATATAAAAGGTATCTTGTACAAGTCAGTATTCAAATTAAATTCAGATGAGACAGACTATTCCATCTTAGTTGTTCCAAGTCAATGCAGAGAGACTGTTCTTAAAATGGCTCATGACCTGCCAGTGGCCGGACATTTCTCACATCGTAAAACCTTAAATAAAATTAGGGAAACCTATTTTTGGCCAGAAATGTCCTCAGATGTCACTACTTATTGTAGATCGTGTAAAGTTTGCCAACTGTCATCCTCCCGAGGTACCAGGCGAGTACCTATGGTCAAAATGCCAGTCTTTACGGAACCTTTTGAAAGAGTAGCTATTGACATCGTTTGTCCTTTAACTCCACTTTCATCTGGGGGACATAGATATATATTAACATTAGTTGATTATGCTTCGAGCTTCCCTGAAGCCGTTCCCTTAAAAACCATAACTACTACAAAGGTGGCTGAAGCCCTTTTGTCCATCTTCTCCAGAGTGGGCATCCCTAGAGAAATTTTGTCTGACCGTGGGACACAATTCACATCTGACTTAATGCAACATCTATACCAACTTCTGGGAGTGAAGCCTCTCTTCACCACACCCTATCATCCCAGCTGTAATGGGAGGATTGTGCGCCAGCATTCGATTCTAAAGTCAATTTTAAGGAAACGTTGCTCCCTTAAACCTTAGGAGTGGCATCGTTACCTACCCTGTGCTTTGTTTGCCATGAGGGAAGTTCCCAGTGACTCTTTGGGGTTTTCACCTTTTGAACTTCTCTATGGTAGACAGGCCAGAGGTCCACTGTTCATCCTTCATGACTTATGGACTAATGAGGAGATAAATGCTGGGGTACAGTCTTCTTACCAGTTTCTCTTTGACCTTAGATCCAAACTTGAGGAGACCTCTGACATAGTTTCGAAAAACTTAAGTTTGTCAATGGACCAGTACAAAACCTATTTTGATTCCAAAAGTCAGAGGAGAAGTTTTAAAGAAGGGGATGAAGTTCTTGTACTTTTGCCTATCAAGTCAAATAAATTATTAGTAGCATGGAAAGGTCCTTATAAAGTATTAAAAATTTATGGGAAAGTTGACTACCTCATAGAAGTCAATGGGAAACCTAAGCTTTATCATATCAACATCCTTAAGAAATATTACCAAAGAAATTCGGTTAACTGCCTTAATAACTTTGACTTAGTTTTTCCATACGACAATAAGACAAATGAAGAATGTAAAGTATGCGTAATTGACACCTCTAACTTAGACTATGATGAAGAACTACATGACTTGGTGACTCTTGACCACTCAGGCGCAACCAACATTAATATTAATGAATCTTTGGATGACCATAAGAGACATGAACTACTTCAATGTGTGAGTAACTTTTCAGACGTCTTTACTGATATTCCAGGTGTTACCTCCACAGTAGTCCACAAGATTGACTTAGTGACAGACAATCCTATCAAACGAAAATTATACCCAGTTCCAGTTCACCTTAGGGATGCATTTGACCGAGAGGTAGACAAATTATTAAAACTAAAGATCATTGAACCTTCAGTATCTTCATATTGTTCACCAGTAGACATGGTTAAGAAGGAGGATAATTCATATAGACTTGCTATTGACTTCAGAGGCCTTAATGCTATAACTCGGTGGGATGCTGAGCCTATGCCCTTAATAGATAGCGATCTACACAAATTTTATGACACTTCCTTCTTTTCAGAGATTGATATTGTGCAGGCATATCATCAAGTAATGTTAGATCCTTCTTCTAAGCAGTACACCGCTTTTCCTACACAAAAAGGACTGATGCAGTATAGAACTATGCCCTTCGGTTTGGTAACTGCCTGTGCTACCTACGTGAGACTGATGAGAAAGGTCTTGGGTAATATGCCAAATGTTTCAGTTTATTTTGATAACATTTACGTAATGACATCCACGTGGGGCGAACATATCCAAACATTATCATCAGTTTTGCGTAGGTTACGCTCACATGGCCTCACTGCCAAGCCAAGGAAATGCTTCCTTGGGTATAACAAGATTAGATATCTTGGACTGATACTTTCTAATAGCTCTCTGCAGCCTCTCCCCAGTAAGATCAAAGCTTTATTAGGATTTAAATTCCCCAAAACCAAGAAGCTCATGTGTAGCTTTCTTGGTTCTGTAAATTTTTATGCATGGTTTATCCCGAACCTTACTGATCTTACAGGCATCTTATCTGACTTCCTTAAAAAGTCTGTGTATGAACTTCTTGAACTTTCCGACGTAGCTCCTGAAAAGTTTAATGAGATTAAAAGTATCTTTTCGAAAGACCCTATACTTAAGATTCCAGATATTAATAAAACATTTTGTTTAAGAACTGATGCCTCCAATACTGGCTTAGGTGCAGTGCTACTACAATACCATGATGGTACTCCCTTCCCTGTATGCTTCCTAAGCCGGAAACTCCTTCCCGCAGAAACGAGATACTCCACCATAGAAAAGGAATGTTTGGCCCTTGTGTGGGATATCTCCAGACTTAAATTTTATTTGCTGGGAAAAGAATTAATTTTAGAAATGGACCACAACCCTTTGATATACCTAGAAACTTTTAAGGGAACCAACAGTCGCCTCTTGAGGTGGACATTGGCACTCCAGGCTTTTAAGTTCCACATTGTGTATATCAATGGTTCATCCAGTTATTTCTCTGACTGCTTAAGTCGTGACAGTCAGTAGAAGATTTCTTGCCTTACGCGACTTCCATATGTTAGAACTTTTTCCTCGCCTATTCTTCTTATACTCCTTGACTATAAGTTTTGGTATGGGGGAGTGTGAGGGAAAAGTTCAATAGATAGGAGTAGCGAGGGAGTATATAGTAACAATAGTTTCATTGCTGGCTACTTGTTAAGGTAGGGTAAGTCAAGCTCCCGCTATTCCCGCCTTTTTTCCCCCACCCCAAAAGTGATAGTTTGACTGCTGGCTACTTGTTAAGGTAGGGTCAGTCTAGCTCCCGCTATCACTTCCCCTCCTTCTTCCCCCCCTGAAATGTGACATGTGGGGCTCCGGTCCAAACAGTAATCACTAGACTCACAGCTCCCAGCACTACTGTAAGTACATGCCTGCCTTGTATTCTAGTGGATTTATTGGTTAAAAGCTTCACTTTTGACCAATAATAAACTTAGTCCTTTCAGTCTTGCTCTAAGTTGACTGTTGTAATAATCACCACATCTTTTAGGTATTGTACTTATCATGGAGAGTGATTTCTTAAGCAGTGGGTAACCTGTCTATCTATCCAGCTTGGATGACAGAGAGGATCACCTGCCAATCAACGAGTAGAACTGATGGAGAAGGACTAACGTCCTGAGACTTCCTCTTTTTGGATTTAATTACCTGTGCTCCTGTATGAAATTGCAGGATGTAACCCCTCATCATTGCAGCAGTAAAGAACCTGCTTTCCTGTCATCGGGATAGAATACTCAAGGCTATACTGTGAAGAACTAGCCAGTGGGTTGTAACCAACACCTGCGACTCCCCCCCATCAGCAATGGGTACGATTTCAACAATAAGCAGTGTCACCAACACCAGACACCCAAGTTTTATATTAGCGTTGAATTCAGTTATCATTTATATTTTTCATTTTTCATTTTCTTTGATGTAGGATTAATATTTCATATTTAAGTGTTTTATATTTTATATTTTCTATGTAATAAAGTGTTTGTTTGTCTGTTATTATTTCTTTTTCTATTCATTAATTTTCCAGAGGAGGAGCCAGCCTTGGTAATACTGTCTGAAGTTGTTACAGGGCTGAGTAAGCCTTCACACCAAGTTTCTCAAGCCATCCTCGGCTGAGTGAAGGGTTAAGCCAAGCCAGCCAATCAACTAACCCAGCTGACTTGCTCCAGTACTAAAGCAAGCCTCATGAGTTTCAGCCTTCACCATCATTTTGTGCTCCCAGTTCCAAGCCATTTTGAGTGTATACCATCCCTGTGTTTTTTTTTTAAGTCAGCCTGGCCTAACTGTCCACGTGCTTAGTTTTTTGGGTGTACGGCAGAGTGCGTAGGTTACGCTGTTCTCAGCTGCCTCGTGGCTCACTCAGCGTGCCGCTGCCACCAGCCACCCACTACCCCACACTCAGCAACTACTGTGGTTTATTTTCCTACCCTTATACCATTTTTACGAACAGCATAGGGGGTCAAGATGCAAGTTTGTTTCGTTGTCCCTGAGCGCCAATGTAAAAGCCTCCCGTGTGTGTCTATCGTCGATATATGTGCAGAAATCTTCAACAACTTAGTGTTCTGCCTCATTTAATTTTTCCCAGCATTTCTTTGTGTGTTTTTGCCAATTTCGTCTTAAATCACTTCCCAGTTTTTCCCCAGTATGCTCTATTTCCAGTGTCTAATTTGTCTTAATCTCCACAGACAATAGTGACATTTGTTACCAATTTTTGTCAACACAAGACCTTATTGCAAGAAAATTATCATAGTATTGTGCAAATTGATGTTTGTGTTCCTGCACTATTTTAAGTGTTAATCTTTCTCTGTTTTTTATTTTATGTCCTTTATTTTTCTTTATATTATTCATATTTCATTGAACAAATTCACTCTTAGTGTACTTTTAATTCCTATTTAAAGTAAAGCATTCTCTTGCTTTGTTGCAGTGTTTGCCTAAGTAGCAATTAAAAGTTAAAGTGTTCAATCAATTCATTCTTCATAATATTTTTGTTGTTGAAAACTGGATTTTCTTGTGTGTGCTACTTTATTATAGCAGTATTGACTCATTCTGAAATGACTCTTGTGCAATTATTGTGCTGCCATTAATCTTTTCTTTCAGAAAAAAATTATGTAGTGTTGTGTTGTGCAGCAATTCTTGATTAGTAATTGTCATTTGCAATATTGCTACAGTTTATTTCAGTGCAATATTCTCTGATTCCAGTTTTACATTTACTTGTGTTCTGTGCATAATATTTTATTGTTTGTGTGTATTTTAATTTTCCACAAGATTTATCGATTCTATTTTATCGTCTTTGATTGATTTATCATTTATTGTTGAATTTCTTTATTGATTTGAGAGTAAAGACAACTCACTGTGCCATTAATACAAATTAAAGTAAATTTGAGTAGACTTGAGCTGAGTAAAGTACAATTTCTCTTGCTTATCAAAGTGTTGCTTTGCCTTCTCCAGTTGTATGCTATTCCTCTGTTGAATGGGAATCCAACCAATCTGGAAGCTTGGTTTAATGCCATTCGTGCTAAGGCGAATGCCTCAGTGGATGGCCTCCCATCTGAGAACTGTATCATTAGTACTGGAAAGGAAAGTCTAGCTCGTTCACCAGCCACTTTGAATGTCTCTAACCTGATCCAGGTAAAGGATTTTCAGGGTTTCACTACGTGGGCAGAGTACGAGAAATTAATACCTAACTATCTTACCCCAGTGAGAGTGACTGACCCATACGTTGTCCTTAGGGAACTAGTGTGCACAGAGCATAGGCCAGAGGAATCGCTATCCGCGTTTGCCCTTCGTTTAAATAACCTCGTGTTCTCCTTCGTTAGAGCTAGAAAAAATTCCGACTTCCTTGCAGATGACGATAAACGACCCCTTGAGGCGATTGCGAAATTAGCGGCTTTTGGAGTTATTAAACAGTTAATGCCGCCTACTTCCATGTAAGTGTATAACTCTAGTCCTCTAATGGCCAAAATGGAACCGCTTGCAGCCCTTATACATGTGCGTGACTTATGTCCCGAGGGAACCTTCCCCTACCGAAGGCCTACACCATCTGCTATAACTAATCCCGTACCGCGTCTTGTTTGTGCCACAGCCAAAACTCCCGATCGAAATCACTCATGGCCATCGTCCAAGGCTAGTGTCACGAGTCATTATCCCCATAGTGTTCAATGTGTATTCAGTAACCATAGTCAGGGAACTTGTTATAATTGTGGTTATCATGGCCATATTGCCATAAATTTTCCTGATAGCCACCCTAAGAGGCGTCGTAATGATGATGCATACCAGTCCGATTTGCCATACTGTACTTATCATAGAATCCATGGACATGACACATCTGAGCGCAATGCTCTCTATAACCTCCAGGCTTATTCTTCTAATTCGGGGGAATTCAAGCGACCCAGTCAACCCGTCCCGTGGTGATGGTAGTTGATAATGAGTACACCATCACTGTTCATAATTCCTTCGATGCCTTAAGTAGTCTCGAGACCGACGATCTTGTTGATGATGTTGCTTCACAAGTCTCTGACAATGATAATTTTGGGGATGACATAGATTGAACCTTCTCTGAGGACGACTCTCCCTTCTGTTTGCACATTACTTCCACTGAAACGATAGGTCCTTTAGTGCAAGCCTCTGTTCATCAGGAGCCCATTCATGTGTTCATGGACTCCGGTGCACAAGTTAACATCATCAGGTCTAGTTTGTTTAAGGATAAGAGGTTATGACATATTCTCCTCATAGAACCAACTACTGTAACCTCCCTTAGTGGAGTAGCTGGTTCCCACCTGCGTGTCCAAGGTCAAACTTCATTCACCTTTTCTCTCCCAGGTCGAGACTTTACTGCTTCCTACTTCGGCATGAACCAGATTAGTTTCCCTGATCTTCTACTAGGTTTTGCTTCCATGAGAGACTTACGAATTATACTCGACCCTTATCAATGGCAAGCCCAAATTGATGACTTGATTGTACCATTTTGGGGTTATCAACTTGAAGTTCGGGTCAAGTCCTTCCAGGCCAGTGCATTTTCCAGTAGCGTACCCAAGCGATCAGGCACTGGTAACTCTGTCACTCTCATCTGTGTTCCACTCATACCTTCAGACATGCAAGATAGTGTTCAGATGCCTCAGGTGTCCGAGGATGCTCAGGCTGCCTTGAGTGCTCAGCCTATTCCTGCAGTGTCTGCTAGTTCGAGTAGTAGTTCCTTTAAAGGGGACGCCTTGTCAGAAAACGGCTATTTGCAACTAGTAGTGCCATCTCTTGTTGATGTCACATGCCGTCTGCAGAAAGACGTTTCTGTAGCGGCTAGTGCCCTCACTCGAGTGTCTGTTGTTGTTCCATGTGTTCCAGACGGTGAAAATGTTGACAGTGACTCTTGCAAAGTAGAGGGTTTATTTGTTGAGCCTTCCTTATATGTTGTCAGAGATAGTAAGATCCATTTCTTGTTGGCCAACACTTCTGGTCACAGTGTTCGTCTCCGAGTGAACACCAATATTATCAACCTTGTTCACTATCCTTACCCTGTTCAAGTAGAGGATGACTTGTCACCTGACCAGTGGGTCAGTGCTATTTCAACAGGGAAGAGTTCATCCACTTCCCTGGATCAATCTATTCCACCAGCAGAGGAGAAAGATTTAGCTCCCACTGACTTCTCAGACGAGGTCAAGCATTTGTTGATGCTGTTGAATAACCATAGTAATACCATTGCCTTACCAGGCGAAAATATGGGTTTAACGACTTAATATCCCATCGTATCCCACTGGAACCTGGTACCAGACCCATTTATATACCTGCGTACAGAATGTCTCATTCACAAGCTGCTGTCGCAGACGAGTTGATCAGTCAGATGCTTTATGATGGAGTTATTGCACCTAGTAATTCACCCTGGAATGCACCCTTGATCCTAGTACCTAAGGAGGGTGGTACTTGGTGCCTAGTAATTGGTTTTAGGAAGTTAAATGTGAAAAAATTCCAGATCGGGATAACAAAGTTTTTTCGGCCCTAGACTTGTTACAGGGGTTGTGGCAAGTCCCTCTCCACGAGGAAAGCCAAGAACTAACAGCATTTTCTACTCTTACTTGTCATTATCACTTCCTCCATATGCCATTCGGATTACGATCTTCTATCACATTCTCGAGGCTGATGACCAACATCTTTAGAGGTCTCATAGGCAACGCACTTATGGTGTACCTAGATGACATAATCTTCATATCCGAGGACGTGGACAAACATTTGGAAAGACTGGACATGGTGCTGAGTATGCTTGAAGAAGCCAATTTAAAGATCAAACTGTCGAAGTGCCAATTTTTCAGATCTGAGATCAAGTTTCTTGGTCATGTACTCACTCCTAGAGGGGCTACAACTGACCCAAGTAAAGTTACTGCTGTGTCTAATTTTCCATCTCCCAAAACTGTTGATGCCATAAGATCCTTTTTAGGCTTAGCAGGTTTTTGTAGATTACCCTCTAGGAAAAGCTAACATCTGCTCCAATTTTGAAATTTCCAGATTTTGCTAAACCTTTCTATCTGACAACTGATGCTAGTTCAATTGGCATAGGTGCCGTACTAGCCCAGAAGATGCTAGCCGATTCCTTACAAAGACTGAACATAATTATACAGTAACTGAGCAAGAAGCTTTGGCAATATTGTGGTCTTCGAAGCACTTCAGAGACATCATATACCAGTACCCTGTCCATGTCTTGACAGATCATGCCGCACTGATTCCCTTGTTCAAGAGCAAACAGCCCACTGGAAGATTAGCCAGGTGAATCTTGACCATCCAAGAGTTCAACCCAACCTTTGAACACTTGCCTGGCAAATCAAATGTAGTCGCTGATGCTCTATCACGACATGTTATTTTAGTAACTACAGACCCTCCTTTTAGTGCCGAAGAGGTAAAGAATGCTCAAAGAGCAGATCCCTTGTGGTCTGGTGTGATCCGATTCCTGCTCTAGGAACATCTTATTCTGACTGTGAAGCCACCAGTACCCATTAGTGACTTTGTAATGAGCCAAGAATTATTGAATCAAACAGCCAAGTTGGGTACCCCAAGCAGAAGAGTATACCAATTAGTAATTCCGCAGTCACTAGTGAATGTAGCTCTACAGCTAGTTCATGTTGCACCAGGTGTTGCACACCCTGGTAAGGATCGTTCTTTTGGCCATGTATGGCAACTGATATTTCCGAATATGTTAAAAAATGTAGTGTCTGTATGCAACATAAAGGAAATGTCAGTGGTCCTAATCCTATCCAGGTGTATTCCACCACTAACGAACCATGGAAAAGAGTTGCCGCAGATCTGTTAACCAATTTCCAATGTTCCCTCCAAGGCAACATTTGTATGTTATGGTAGATCATTTCACCAGATATTGTTAGTGCCTATTGCAGATAGGACTACCGAGACTGTAGCCAAAGTGTTTAAAGAGCGTATCATCTTTAAACATACCACTCCAAAGTCATTAGTAACCGATAATGAAGGTGAATTCTGCAATGAGATATTTGAAAATTTGTGTACCTTGTACAAGATCTCTAAGTCAACCATTGTTCCCCATCATCCTGCGAGTAATGATTAGGCAGAACGAACCAAAAAGAAAGTTCTTGATGTCCTGAAAGGCACTGTCAACCCCAATAGTGAAACTTGGGATGAAGTTATACCTGATGTTCAGTGTGCTATAAATTCTGCTTACAGTGCTTCAATGGGTTACACTCCACATTATGCATTGTATGGTGTAGACAAGCGTTTGCCCTATGAGTAGTTATATTCCACACTGAAACCCAATTACAACCTTGATGATTTCATAGCCACTTGTACCAGTCTAGCTCAAAGTGTTTTCAGGAGAGTCTGAGAAACGCTTCGTAAATCAACAGCAGAATTTACGAGAGTCACTAATAGTCATGCTAAGCTGACCAAGGTTAAAGTGGGTTCAAGAGTAATTCTGACTAACTTCAACAAAACATCCGCAATACCTAAGGTCGATCAAAAGTTTGTTGGTCCTTATCGAGTAGTTGAACATATCAGTGGCAATAAGTATAAAGTTAGATAAATTAGTGCAGGTCAGTATAAAGAATCGCATTTAGATCATATGAAGTTAGTATGTGATGTTGACGATGATATTTCTACCCAGACTATTATGACAGACGCTGAAAATCCTCCTGACTCTGTACCCTCTACCTCTAACACTCAGTCAGACGATTAACCTGAATGTCATTATTCCTTGCATACATGACAAGTAATGAGAAACCCCCAAATATCTTTTGTAGATACTCATTCAAATCTCCCTCAATCAAGGCATATGTTCACCACTGCAAGAGACTTCGACCCTCCCAGATGTAAATATGTAAATCTTACCCTCGCAGAGTTAGGTATAAATGTACATAGCCTGTATAATTAGATGATCAAGAAGAATGAAGTTGTCAACTGTGTGTTTTGCTAATAGCTGATCAGTTAAAAAAAAAAATTGTGTTCACGTTCCCTCCGAATTCTGAGATTTAGCAGTGATGACCTGTGTGTGCCTGGTCTGCCTTTGCTGTTAATTACTTTCCCCTTTCTAAATATATGTTCTTCCTCAGAATCCATAGAGTACATGAATACAGATCGATCGATCAATACTATCTTTTATCATGCTGTGATTTGTTCTTCTAATTCATAATGCTTTATGTAAATCACCATCCATTAATAGTATAACATCCAATCCAATGTTATCCATTCAACTGAGTATATCCCATTGCCATTTCTGTGATTACTTCTAAGTTATATATGTCTTTGCTATTGTATAGAATCAGCCCAGAGCCACCTGCCTGTTCAGCTTGTAGCACAGCATTGTATGTCGAGACGCCATACCTAACATGACCGAGCTGTCAGCATAGTTGCTGATCCCTTGTATATGTTTGAGTAGCATATTTGAGTATCGTAGTTAGTACCATCTATAAATTTTATATAGACGATCCCTTGCTAGTTCTAGGGGCTAGTATACGACGTCACATGATGCCACATGTGAGTGTCAGTTGCCCTGCCTTTCTCTCAGTTCCCAGATAGACCTACAGGCAGCTACGGGCAGGCTGGGCCTTCCCCTCATGACTCTGCAATTACAAGTGTTACCAGCCTTAACCAAGTGTGTTACTACCCCACCTTTGACTCCTCGAACCCGATGCTACACTTCACTTGCTGTCTAGCACTGAAGCGATGGTCCTTCACTTGCTGTCTAGCACTGAAGCGATGGTCCTTCACTTGCTGTCTAGCACTGAAGCGATGGTCCTTCACTTGCTGTCTAGCAGTGAAGCGTTGGTGCTTCACTTGCTGTCTAGCACTGAAGCGTTGGTGCTACACTTGCTGTCTAGCACTGAAGCGATGGTCCTTCACTTGCTGTCTAGCAGTGAAGCGTTGGTCCTTCACTTGCTGTCTAGCAGTGAAGCGTTGGTCCTTCACTTGCTGTCTAGCAGTGAAGCGTTGGTCCTTCACTTGCTGTCTAGCACTGAAGCGATGGTCCTTCACTTGCTGTCTAGCACTGAAGCGTTGGTCCTTCACTTGCTGTCTAGCAGTGAAGCGTTGGTCCTTCACTTGCTGTCTAGCAGTGAAGCGTTGGTCCTTCACTTGCTGTCTAGCACTGAAGCGATGGTCCTTCACTTGCTGTCTAGCACTGAAGCGATGGTCCTTCACTTGCTGTCTAGCAGTGAAGCGTTGGTCCTTCACTTGCTGTCTAGCAGTGAAGCGTTGGTCCTTCACTTGCTGTCTAGCAGTGAAGCGTTGGTCCTTCACTTGCTGTCTAGCAGTGAAGCGTTGGTCCTTCACTTGCTGTCTAGCAGTGAAGCGTTGGTCCTTCACTTGCCTAATGCCAAAACACTGGTGCTTCACTTGTTGTCTAGCACTGAAGCGTTGATCCTCTACTTGTCGTCTAGCAGTGAAGCGTTGATCCTCTACTTGTCGTCTAGCACTGAAGCGTTGGTGCTTCACTTGTTATCTAGTATGGAAGCATTGGTGCTTCACTTGCCATCTACAAGAGAAGTGTTGATGCTTCACTGTCTAGTAGTGAAGTGCCGCTTCTCTGTCTAGTAGTGATGTAATACTTCACTGTCTAGTAGTGAAGTGTTGCTGCTTCACTGTCTAGTAGTAAAGTGTTGCTGCTTCACTGTCTAGTAGTAAAGTGTTGCTGCTTCACTGTCTAGTAGTAAAGTGTTGCTGCTACACTGTCTAGTAGTAAAGTGTTGCTGCTTCACTGTCTAGTAGTAAAGTGTTGCTGCTTCACTGTCTAGTAGTGAAGTGTTGATGCTTCACTGTCTAATAGTGAAGTGTTGCTGCTACACTGTCTAGTAGCAAAGTGTTGCTGCTTCACTGTCTAGTAGTAAAGTGTTGCTGCTTCACTGTCTAGTAGTAAAGTGTTGCTGCTACACTGTCTAGTAGTAAAGTGTTGCTGCTACACTGTCTAGTAGTAAAGTGTTGCTGCTACACTGTCTAGTAGCAAAGTGTTGCTGCTACACTGTCTAGTAGCAAAGTGTTGCTGCTTCACTGTCTAGTAGTAAAGTGTTGCTGCTACACTGTCTAGTAGTAAAGTGTTGCTGCTACACTGTCTAGTAGTAAAGTGTTGCTGCTACACTGTCTAGTAGTAAAGTGTTGCTGCTACACTGTCTAGTAGTAAAGTGTTGCTGCTACACTGTCTAGTAGTAAAGTGTTGCTGCTACACTGTCTAGTAGTAAAGTGTTGCTGCTACACTGTCTAGTAGTAAAGTGTTGATGCTTCACTGTCTAGTAGTAAAGTGTTGCTGCTACACTGTCTAGTAGTAAAGTGTTGCTGCTTCACTGTCTAGTAGTAAAGTGTTGCTGCTTCACTGTCTAGTAGTAAAGTGTTGCTGCTACACTGTCTAGTAGCAGTGTTGCTGCTTCACTGTCTAGTAGTAAAGTGTTGCTGCTACACTGTCTAGTAGTAAAGTGTTGCTGCTTCACTGTCTAGTAGTAAAGTGTTGCTGCTACACTGTCTAGTAGTAAAGTGTTGCTGCTACACTGTCTAGTAGTAAAGTGTTGCTGCTACACTGTCTAGTAGTAAAGTGTTGCTGCTACACTGTCTAGTAGTAAAGTGTTGCTGCTACACTGTCTAGTAGTAAAGTGTTGCTGCTACACTGTCTAGTAGTAAAGTGTTGCTGCTACACTGTCTAGTAGTAAAGTGTTGCTGCTACACTGTCTAGTAGTAAAGTGTTGCTGCTACACTGTCTAGTAGTAAAGTGTTGCTGCTACACTGTCTAGTAGCAAAGTGTTGCTGCTTCACTGTCTAGTAGTAAAGTGTTGCTGCTACACTGTCTAGTAGTAAAGTGTTGCTGCTACACTGTCTAGTAGTAAAGTGTTGCTGCTACACTGTCTAGTAGTAAAGTGTTGCTGCTACACTGTCTAGTAGTAAAGTGTTGCTGCTACACTGTCTAGTAGTAAAGTGTTGCTGCTTCACTGTCTAGTAGTAAAGTGTTGCTGCTACACTGTCTAGTAGTAAAGTGTTGCTGCTACACTGTCTAGTAGTAAAGTGTTGCTGCTTCACTGTCTAGTAGTAAAGTGTTGCTGCTACACTGTCTAGTAGTAAAGTGTTGCTGCTACACTGTCTAGTAGCAAAGTGTTGCTGCTACACTGTCTAGTAGTAAAGTGTTGCTGCTACACTGTCTAGTAGTAAAGTGTTGCTGCTACACTGTCTAGTAGTAAAGTGTTGCTGCTACACTGTCTAGTAGTAAAGTGTTGCTGCTTCACTGTCTAGTAGTAAAGTGTTGCTGCTACACTGTCTAGTAGTAAAGTGTTGCTGCTACACTGTCTAGTAGTAAAGTGTTGCTGCTTCACAGTAGTAAAGTGTTGCTGTCTAGTAGTAAAGTGTTGCTGCTTCACTGTCTAGTAGTAAAGTGTTGCTGCTACACTGTCTAGTAGTAAAGTGTTGCTGCTACACTGTCTAGTAGTAAAGTGTTGCTGCTACACTGTCTAGTAGTAAAGTGTTGCTGCTTCACTGTCTAGTAGTAAAGTGTTGCTGCTACACTGTCTAGTAGTAAAGTGTTGCTGCTTCACTGTCTAGTAGTAAAGTGTTGCTGCTTCACTGTCTAGTAGCAGTGTTGCTGCTTCACTGTCTAGTAGAAAAGTGTTGCTGCTACACTGTCTAGTAGCAAAGTGTTGCTGCTTCACTGTCTAGTAGTAAAGTGTTGCTGCTACACTGTCTAGTAGCAGTGTTGCTGCTTCACTGTCTAGTAGTAAAGTGTTGCTGCTACACTGTCTAGTAGCAGTGTTGCTGCTTCACTGTCTAGTAGCAAAGTGTTGCTGCTACACTGTCTAGTAGTAAAGTGTTGCTGCTTCACTGTCTAGTAGTAAAGTGTTGCTGCTTCACTGTCTAGTAGTAAAGTGTTGCTGCTACACTGTCTAGTAGTAAAGTGTTGCTGCTTCACTGTCTAGTAGTAAAGTGTTGCTGCTACACTGTCTAGTAGTAAAGTGTTGCTGCTACACTGTCTAGTAGTAAAGTGTTGCTGCTACACTGTCTAGTAGTAAAGTGTTGCTGCTACACTGTCTAGTAGTAAAGTGTTGCTGCTACACTGTCTAGTAGTAAAGTGTTGCTGCTACACTGTCTAGTAGTAAAGTGTTGCTGCTACACTGTCTAGTAGTAAAGTGTTGCTGCTACACTGTCTAGTAGTAAAGTGTTGCTGCTACACTGTCTAGTAGTAAAGTGTTGCTGCTACACTGTCTAGTAGTAAAGTGTTGCTGCTTCACTGTCTAGTAGTAAAGTGTTGCTGCTACACTGTCTAGTAGTAAAGTGTTGCTGCTTCAAAGTGTTGCTGCTACACTGTCTAGTAGTAAAGTGTTGCTGCTACACTGTCACTGCTACACTGTCTAGTAGTAAAGTGTTGCTGCTACACTGTCTAGTAGTAAAGTGTTGCTGCTACACTGTCTAGTAGTAAAGTGTTGCTGCTACACTGTCTAGTAGTAAAGTGTTGCTGCTACACTGTCTAGTAGTAAAGTGTTGCTGCTACACTGTCTAGTAGTAAAGTGTTGCTGCTACACTGTCTAGTAGTAAAGTGTTGCTGCTACACTGTCTAGTAGTAAAGTGTTGCTGCTTCACTGTCTAGTAGTAAAGTGTTGCTGCTTCACTGTCTAGTAGCAAAGTGTTGCTGCTACACTGTCTAGTAGTAAAGTGTTGCTGCTACACTGTCTAGTAGCAGTGTTGCTGCTTCACTGTCTAGTAGTAAAGTGTTGCTGCTACACTGTCTAGTAGTAAAGTGTTGCTGCTACACTGTCTAGTAGTAAAGTGTTGCTGCTACACTGTCTAGTAGCAAAGTGTTGCTGCTTCACTGTCTAGTAGCTAAAAAGTGTTGCTGCTACACTGTCTAGTAGTAAAGTGTTGCTGCTACACTGTCTAGTAGTAAAGTGTTGCTGCTACACTGTCTAGTAGTGTTGCTGCTACAAAGTGTTGCTGCTACACTGTCTAGTAGTAAAGTGTTGCTGCTACACTGTCTAGTAGTAAAGTGTTGCTGCTACACTGTCTAGTAGTAAAGTGTTGCTGCTACACTGTCTAGTAGTAAAGTGTTGCTGCTACACTGTCTAGTAGTAAAGTGTTGCTGCTACACTGTCTAGTAGTAAAGTGTTGCTGCTACACTGTCTAGTAGTAAAGTGTTGCTGCTACACTGTCTAGTAGTAAAGTGTTGCTGCTACACTGTCTAGTAGTAAAGTGTTGCTGCTACACTGTCTAGTAGTAAAGTGTTGCTGTACACTAGTAGTAAAGTGTTGCTGCTAAAGTAGTTGTTGCTGCTACACTGTCTAGTAGTAAAGTGTTGCTGCTTCACTGTCTAGTAGTAAAGTGTTGCTGCTTCACTGTCTAGTAGTAAAGTGTTGCTGCTACACTGTCTAGTAGTAAAGTGTTGCTGCTACACTGTCTAGTAGTAAAGTGTTGCTGCTACACTGTCTAGTAGTAAAGTGTTGCTGCTACACTGTCTAGTAGTAAAGTGTTGCTGCTACACTGTCTAGTAGTAAAGTGTTGTTGCTGCTACACTGTCTACTGCTACACTGTCTAGTAGTAAAGTGTTGCTGTCACTAGTAGTAAAGTGTTGCTGCTACACTGTCACTGTCTAGTAGTAAAGTGTTGCTGCTAGTAGTAAAGTGTTGCACTGTCTAGAAGTAAAGTGTTGCTGCTTCACTGTCTAGTAGTAAAGTGTTGCTGCTACACTGTCTAGTAGTAAAGTGTTGCTGCTACACTGTCTAGTAGTAAAGTGTTGCTGCTTCACTGTCTAGTAGTAAAGTGTTGCTGCTTCACTGTCTACTGCTTCACTGTCTACTGTCTAGTAGTAAAGTGTTGCTGCTTCACTGTCTAGTAGTAAAGTGTTGCTGCTACTGTCTAGTAGTAAAGTGTTGCTGTCACTGTCTAGTAGTAAAGTGTTGCTGCTACACTGTCTAGTAGTAAAGTGTTGCTGCTACACTGTCTAGTAGTAAAGTGTTGCTGCTACACTGTCTAGTAGTAAAGTGTTGCTGCTACACTGTCTAGTAGTAAAGTGTTGCTGCTACACTGTCTAGTAGTAAAGTGTTGCTGCTACACTGTCTAGTAGTAAAGTGTTGCTGCTACACTGTCTAGTAGTAAAGTGTTGCTGCTACACTGTCTAGTAGTAAAGTGTTGCTGCTACACTGTCTAGTAGTAAAGTGTTGCTGCTACACTGTCTAGTAGTAAAGTGTTGCTGCTACACTGTCTAGTAGTAAAGTGTTGCTGCTACACTGTCTAGTAGTAAAGTGTTGCTGCTACACTGTCTAGTAG
>NC_091364.1:20243592-20331092 GCF_038502225.1 Cherax quadricarinatus | reverse complement strand
ATGCATGCAGGGCAAAGCTCCTGATCATGGGTGACTTTAACCACAAGGAGATCGATTGGGAGAATTTGGAGCCACATGGGGGCCAAGATACGTGGAGGGCTAAGATGATGGAGGTGGTACTGGAAAACTTCATGTACCAACACGTAAGGGACACTACAAGAGAGAGAGGAGAGGATGAACCAGCAAGACTGGACTTAGTATTCACCTTGAGCAGTGCAGATATTGAGGACATCACATACGAAAGACCCCTTGGGGCCAGTGACCATGTGGTTTTAAGCTTCTAATACACAGTAGAGCTACAAGTGGAGGGGGAAGCAGGAAGGCCAGGACGAATGAAGCTAAACTACAAGGTCAGTGGTCACCTGCGGTCATACCTGCCTAAGCTCTTGGGAGTTAGCGTGGGCTGTTACCAAGCACCATGGCTTGTTGTAGTGTTTTAGAATCTCAGGTTCAAGTGTTGAAGGAGATTCTACTTCTTGAGGAGGAAAATAGGAGGCTGAAGCTTCGCATAGATGAGTTTGGGAGCGAGTGTGAGAAGGATTTAGCTGGTAAGGAAGGAATGGTCGCTAGCAGTGATAGTGGCAGCCTCTCTAAGTGGCAAGTGATTCACAGTTCAGGAAGAAGAAAGATGAGTAGAGTTAATAGAGAAGATGAGAAGGTAGGAAATCGATTCTCTGTTCTCCAAGACGAGTGTACTTCAGTGGTTAGTGAGGTTGAAGGTACCACTGATTACCCTGCTAATCAAGGTAAGAATATTTTAATAGTAGGCGATTCTCAGGTAAGATATATGGACCGTGCATTTTGTAACAGAGAGAGAAAGGTCAGACAGAGAGAGTGTCTTCCTGGAGCTGGTGTTGGTGACATAGTCAGCAGGTTGGATAATATTATGGCAGGTAATGGGAACAAGCCCATTATCTTAGTGCTGGGGGTAATGACAATGGGAAGGGCAGAAGAGAGGAGCTGCTGGATAAATACAGGTCAGCCATAGAAGTAGTTAGGTCTAAGGGAGGGATCCCAGTTATATGTAGCATCTTGCCTAGAAAGGGAGTGGGCAATGAATGGATGTCTAGGGCAATTGGTATAAATTGCTGGCTAGACAGGTACTGCAAGGAACTTGCAATCCCATTAATTGATAACTGGGACCTATTCTTTGGCAAACGTGATATGTATGCAAGGGATGGGGTTCATCTCTCTGGGGATGGAGTTGTTGCATTAACCAATTCAATTGAGAGGGTAATTGATGACTTGTCTAGGAATTTAAACTGATAGATTATAGAGGCATGGGTGTTTGTGTGAAACAATCAGGCTGCAGTATTAGGGTTAGAAACAGCAGTTATTACCGGGATACCTCAGGGATATGTTTAAAAGACAATATTCAAAATAAAGTTGCTAGTAATGGCAAATCAACTGATCAACAAACAAAGAGAGATAGTAGAGGGCAACGAGTGACTAGCTCCTTTAAGGTTTACTATACAAATAGTAGGAGTCTAAGAAATAAGATAGATGAGCTAAGATTACTTGCAAGTGTAGGTAATATAGATATTATTGGTATAACAGAGACCTGGTTCAACCTGAAAGATAGAGAAATGCCTTCTGAATGCAACATACAGGGGTATAAACTATTCCACACTGATAGGTCAACAGGAAGGGTGGTGGTGTGGCCATGTATGTCAGAGAAAATTTAAATTGTTGTCTTAGACATGATATAAGATTAGAAGCATCGAACACAGAATCTGTTTGGCTACAGTTTCTCGATGGACATGACAAATTAATTTTGGGTGTGATTTATAGACCCCCAAACCTTGATAGGGAGTGCAGTAAGCTGTTATGGGACGAAATTTATAAGGCATCTAGATATGAAAATGTTGTGATAATGGGAGATTTTAACTTTAGACAAATTGATTGGAACAATGTGACAGGAAATCTTGAGTCTAGTGGCTTTCTTGATACAGTTCAGGATTGCTTTTTAGAACAGGTTGTGACAGAACCAACTAGAGGAAACAATCTGCTTGACTTGGTTCTTGCCAACAAAGATTTACTAATTAATAATCTTGAGGTTAATGATAAGCTTGGAGAAAGTGATCACAAATCACTTAGTTTTAATATATCATGGAATTACCCAGATAACTGATATCAAATCTCTATCCCAGATTTTCGCTTGGCCGACTACATGGGACTGAAAAATTACCTGGGTGGGCTAAACTGGGATGTCCTGACTATGGGTCAGAAAGGTAATCTTGGTTGCCAATATGACGTTTTTCAGAGCATAGTTCTAGCTGCCCAGACAACTTTTGTTCCGAGTAGGGAAATTAGATCTAACAAAAATGATCCCAAATGGATGAACAATAGATTAAAACATCTCATTGGTCAAAAGAGAGGCATATATAGGCGTATCAAAAGAGGGGATGGGCAGTTAAGAAATCAACATATTCAGTTAAAGAGAGAAAAAAAGAAAGGATTAAGAAAAGCAAAAAGGGATTATGAGGCTAAGGTCGCAAGGGATTCAAAGACTAACCCAAAAGGGTTCTTTCAGATATACAGAAGTAAGATTAGGGACAAGATTGGCCCACTTAAGAGTAACTCTGGTCAGATCACTGACAGTGATAAGGATATGTGTGAAATTATCAATACCTACTTCCTCTCAGTTTTCACCCAGGAAAATACTAGCGAAATTCCTGAAATAATAGATTATGTAGAACAGGATGATAAACTATGTACGATTGCGGTAACTAGTGACATGGTCCTCAGACAAATAGAGAAACTAAAACCTAACAAATCCCCAGGCCCTGATGAACTGTTTGAAAGGGTGTTAAAGGAATGTAAAGAGGAACCTAGCATACCTTTGGCTAATTTTTTTAACATATCACTACAAACTGGCATAGTGCCTGATAAGTGGAAAATGGCAAATGTAATACCTATTTACAAGGCAGGTGACAGGTCCTTGGCTTCGAAATATAGACCAATGAGCCTTACGAATAAGCCAATAAGCCTTACCAATAAGCCTTACGAATCAATAATTGCCGAAGCAATTCGTAGCCATATTGACAGGCACAGATTGATTAATGAATCTCAACACGGTTTTACAAAGGGGCGTTCCTGTCTTACGAATTTACTAACTTTTTTCACTAAGGTGTTTGAGGAGGTAGATCATGGTAATGAATATGATATTGTGTATATGGACTTCAGTGTGGCTTTCGATAGAGTTCCACACCAGAGGCTATTGAGGAAATTTAAGGCACACAGAATAGGAGGAGAAATTTTTTCCTGGGCAGAGGCATGGCTGACAAATAGGCAGCAGAGAGTTTGCATAAATGGGGAGAAATCAGAATGGGGGCACGTCACAAGCGGTGTTCCTCAAGGGTCAGTGTTGAGCCCGTTGTTGTTCACAATTTACATAAACGACATAGATGAGGGAATAAATAGCGACATAAGCAAATTTGCTGATGACACCAAAATAGGCCGTCCAATTCATTCACTCCAGGATGATTTGAAATGACTGACGCAATGGTCGGAGAAGTGGCAGATGCAGTTTAATATTGACAAATGCAAAGTTCTAAATGTTGGACAGGTAAATAACCATGCCACATATAAACTAAATAATGTAGATCTTAATACTACTGATTGCGAAAAGGATTTAGGAGTTCTGGTTAGCAGTAATCTAAAACCAAGACAACAGTGCATTAGTGTTCGCAATAAAGCTAATAGAATTATTGGCTTCACATCTAGAAGTATAAATTACAGAAGTCCTCAGGTTGTTCTTCAACTCTGTATATCCTTGGTTAGGCCTCATTTAGACTATGCTGCTCAGTTCTGGTCACCGTATTAAAGAATGGATATAAATGCTCTGGAAAACGTACAGAGGAGGATAACAAAGTTGATCCCATGTATCAGAAATCTTCCCTATGAGGATACACTGAGGGCCCTGAATCCACTCTCTCGAAAGGCGTAGAATTAGGGGGTATATGATCGAGGTGTATAAATGGAAAACAGGAATAAATAAAGGGGATGTAAATAGCGTGCTGAAAATTTCCAGCCAAGACAGGACTCGCAGCAATGGTTTCAAGTTGGAAAAATTCAGATTCAGAAAGGATATAGGAAAGCACTGGTTTGGTAATAGAGTTGTGGATGAGTGGAACAAACTCCCGAGTACAGTTATTCAGGCTAAAACGTTGTGTAGTTTCAAAAATAGGTTAGATAAATACATGAGTGTGTGTGGGTGGGTGTGAGTTGGACCTAACTAGCTTGTGCTGCTGGGTCTGGTCCAGTGCTCCATCCTTGAGTGGAGATGATTACACTGGGTGGGTCATTGGGCTAATCCGGGGGGGGGGTGTCATTGGTCTGATCCGGGAAGGGACATGGACCTGCTCCGCATGGGTCAGTAGGCCTGTTGCAGTGTTCCTTCATTGTCATGTTCTTATGTTATGTACAAGAAAGGGGACTACACGGGAATGAGGAACTTCCTGAACGGGGTTCAGTGGGACAGAGAACTGGCAGGGAAGCCAGTTAATGAGATGATGGAATATGTAGCAACAATGTGCAAGGAGGCTGAGGAGAGGTTTGTACCCAAGGGTAATAAGAATAATGAAAAAGCCAGGGCGAGCCCATGGTTCACCCAAAGGTGCAGGGAGGCAAAAACCAAGTGTGCTAGGGAATGCAAGAAATATAGAAGGCAAAGGACCCAGGAGAATAAGGAGAGCAGTCGTAGAGCCAGAAATGAATATGCACAGATAAGAAGGGAGGTCCAACGACAATATGAAAACGACATAGCAGCGAAAGCCAAATCTGACCCCAAAACTGTTATACAGCCACATCAGGAGGAAAACAACAGTCGCGGACCAGGTAATCAGGCTAAGGAAGGCAGGAGGAGAGACAACAAGAAATGACCGTGAAGTATGTTAGGAACTCAACAAGAGATTCAAAGAAGTGTTCACAGAGGAGACAGAAGGGACTCCAGAAAGACGGAGAGGTGGGGCACACCACCAAGTGCTGGACACAGTACACACAACCGAGGAAGAAGTGAAGAGGCTTCTGAGTGAGCTAGATACCTCAAAGGCAATGGGGCCAGATAACATCTCTCCATGAGTCCTGAGAGATGGAGCAGAGGCGCTATGTGTACCCCTAACAACAATATTCAATACATCTATCGAAACAGGAAGATTGCCTGAGGCATGGAAGACAGCAAATGTAGTCCCAATCTTTAAAAAAGGAGACAGACATGAAGCACTAAACTACAGACCAATGTCACTAACATGTATAGTATGCAAAGTCATGGAGAAGATTATCAGGAGAAGAGTGGTGGAACACCTAGAAAGGAATTATCTCATCAACAGCAGCCAACATGGTTTCAGGGACGGGAAATCCTGTGTCACAAACCTACTGGAGTTCTATGACAGCACAAGAGAGAGAGGGATGGATGGATTGCATTTTCTTGGATTGCAAGAAGGCGTTTGACACAGTTCCACACAAAAGATTAGTGCAAAAACTGGAGGACCAAGCAGGGATAACAGGGAAGGCACTACCATGGATCAGGGAATACTTGTCAGGAAGACAGCAGTGAGTCATGGTACGTGGCGAGGTGTCAGAGTGGGAACCTGTGACCAGAGGGGTCCCACAGGGGTCAGCCCTAGGACCAGTGCTGTTTCTGGTATATGTGAACGACATGACTGAAGGAATAGACTCGAAAGTGTCCCTGATTGCAGATGACGTGAAGTTGATGAGAAGAATTCGTTCGATCGAAGACCAGGCAGAACTACAAAGGGATCTGGACAGGCTGCAGACCTGGTCCAGCAATTAGCTCCTGGAGTTCAACTCCACCAAGTGCAAAGTCATGAAGATTGGGGAAGGGCAAAGAAGACCGCAGACGGAGTACAGTCTAGGGGGCCAGAGACTACAAACCTCACTCATGGAAAAAGATCTAGGGGCGAGTATAACACCAGGCACATATCCTGAAGCGCACATCAACCAAATAACTGCTGCAGCATATGGGCGCCTAGCAAACCTCAGAACAGCATTCTGACATCTCAATAAGGAATCGTTCAGGACCCTGTACACCGTGTACGTTAGGCCCAGATTGAAGTATGCGGCACCAGTTTGGAACCCACACCTAGCCAAGCACGTAAAGAAACTAGAGAAAGTGCAAAGGTTTGCAACAAGACTAGTCCCAAAGCTAAGAGGTATGTCCTACGAGGAGAGGTTAAGGGAAATCAACCTGACGATACTGGAGGACAGGAGAGATAGGGGGGGGGCATGATAACGACATACAAAATACTGAGAGGAATTGACAAGGTGGACAAAGACAGGATGTTCCAGAGATGGGACACAGCAACAAGGGGACACAGTTGGAAGTTGAAGACACAGATGAATCACAGGGATGTTAGGAAATATTTCTTCAGCCGCAGAGCAGTCAGGAAGTGGAATAATTTGGGAAGCGATGTAGTGGAGGCAGGATCCATACATAGCTTTAAGCAGAGGTATGATAAAGCTCACGGTTCAGGGAGAGTGACCTAGTAGCGGGGCCCGGAGCTTGGACTCGACCCCTGCAACCTCAACTAGGTGAGTACACACATGAAAAAGAGTGATGGAACACCTAGAAAGAAATGAGCTTATCGACAACAGCCAGCACGGTTTCAGGGATGGGAAATCCTGTGTCACAAACCTACTGGAGCTCTATGACAGGGTGACAGCAGTAAGACAAGACAGAGAGGGATAGGTAGATTGCATTTTCTTGGACTGTAAGAAGGCGTTTGACACAGTTCCACACAAGAGATTAGTGTAAAAACTGGAGGACCAAGCAGGGATAACAGGGAAGGTACTACAATGGATCAGGGAATACCTGTCAGGAAGACAGCAGCGAGTTATGGTACTCGGAGAGGTGCCAGAGTGGGCGCCTGTGACGAGTGGGATTTCACAGGGGTCAGTCCTATGACCGGTACTGTTTCTGGTATTTGTGAAAGACATGATGGAAGGAATTGACTCCGAAGTGTCCCTGTTTACAGATGATGTGAAGTTGATAAGAAGAATTCAATTGGACGAGGATCAGGCAGAACTACGAAGGGATCTGGACAGGCTGCAGGCCTGGTCCAGCAATTGGCTCCTGGAGTTCAACCCCACCAAGTGTAAAGTCATGAAGACTGGGGAAGGGCAAAGAAGACTGCAGACGGGGTACAGTCTAGGTGGACAGAGACTACAAACCTCACACAAGGAAAAAGATCTTGGGGTGAGTATAATACTAGGCATATCTCCTGAGGTGCACATCAACCATATGGGCGCCTACCAAACCTAAGAACAGTATTCCACCATCTTATTAAGGAATCGTTCAGGACCCTGTACACTGTGTATGTTAGGCCCATATTGGAGTATGCGGCACCAGTTTGGAGCCCACGTCTAGCCAAGCACGTAAAGAAACTAGAGAAAGTGCAAAGGTTTGAAACAAGACTAGTCCCAGAGGAGAGGTTCAGGGAAATCGACCTGACGACAATGGATACAGACACGCGGCATTAAACTACAGACCAGAGTCACTGACATATATAGTATCCAAAGTCATGGAGAAGATTATCAGGAGAAGAGTGGTGGAACACCTAAAAAGGATTGAGCTTATACACGATAACCAGCACGGTTGCAATGAATGAAAATCCTGTGTCACAAACCTATTGGGGTTTTAAGACAAGGTAATAGAAGTAAGACAGGAGACAGCGTTGGGTAGATTACATTTTCTTCTGTAAGAAGCCTTTCGACTCAGTTTCACACAAGAGATTAGTGAAAAAGCTAGAGAAGCAGACAGAAATAACAGGAATGCCTGACAGGAAGGAAAAACGAGTGATGAGTGGGTCATTGGGCTAATCTAGGGGGGGGTGTCACTGGGCTAATCCGGGGGGGGGTCATTGGGCCAATCTGGGGGGTCATTGGGCCAATCTGGGGGGTCATTGGGTTAATCCGGGGGGGGGGGACATGGACCTGCTCCGCATGGGTCAGTAGGCCTGTTGCAGTGTACCTTCTTTCTTATGTTATTATGTGACGAGGTGTCAGAGTGGGAGTCTGTGACGAGTCGGGTTCCACAGGGACACAGCCCTAGCGCCGGTGTTGTTTCTGGTATATGAGAATGACATGATGGAAGAGGTGTCCCTGTTTGCAGACGATGTGAAGCTAATGCGATGAGTTCAAACGTATGAGTTTCAGGTAGGACTACAAAGGTATCTGGACAGAGTGCAAGCCTGATCAAGCAACTGGCTTCTGGAGTTTAAACCCATCAAATGCTAAGTCATGAATATTTGGGAAGGTCATAGAAGACTGCAGACAGAACACAGGCTAGAGGGGCCAAAGACTGCAAACCTCACTCAAGGAAAAGGAAAAGAATCTTGGGGTGAGTGTAATAACGAGCACATCTCCTGAGGCGCATAACAACCAAATAACTGCTGTAGCACATATGCATCCTAGTAAGGAATCGTTCAAGACTATGTACACCGTGTATGTCAGGCCCATATTGGAGTATGCAGCACCAATGTGGAACCCACACCTGGTCAACCATGGTAAGAAATTAGAGAGTGCAAAAGTTTGCAACAAGACAAGTCCAGGAGCTAAATAGTATGTGCTACGGGGAGAGGTTAAGGAATATAGACCTGACAACATTGGAGGACAGGGAGGATATGATAATGATATATAAAATACTGAGAGGAATTAACAAGGTGAATAGGGACAGGATATTTCAGAGATGGGAAACAGCAACAAGGCATCACAGCTGGAAGTTGAAGACACAGATGATTCACAAAGATATTAGGAAGTATTTCTTCGGTCAAAGAGATGTCAAGAAGTGAAACAGTCTGGAGAATGGCGTAGTGGACGCAGGATCCATCATAACTTTAAGAAGAGATACAATAAAGCTCATGGAGCAAGGAGTAGACCTAGCAGTGACCAGCAGAGAGGCAGGGCCAGGAGCTGTGAATCGACTCCTGCAACTGCAAATAGGTAAGTACACACAAAAAACGCCAGTCAAAGTATCATTCAAGGCAGAATTGGCTCGATACTGGATCTTGCAGGAGAAAGCATGACTAAGGGACATACCGACGTACTGGAGGGAGTACCTTGACTATGACAGAACACAAGAGGAAAGGCAGAAACTGAAAGAGAGGGTACAAAAATGCAAGAAGGAAAGAGAGGAAAAGACAGAGATGAGCAGAACCCAGAAACAGGTGGAAGATCAAATTCAACCTCCCTCAGAACCACCTACAGAAGGGCCTCAGCCAAGACAACCCCAATGCAACCAAACAATCTAACCCAAAACCCACACACACTGTACACACTGACCCCACCCCCCTCATCACAAACTCCACCCCTACAGAAACCCCCATAGTTCACCAACAGGTATCCTGCTCCCCCATCCCCAACGTACTCCCCAGACCACAGTTTTAAAAAAGAAGATGAACATTTGGTATATGAATGTGTATGGTATAACAAATAAATGTGAGGAGTGGCATGACAGAATCAAGACGACGTCCTCAGACATCAAAGCAATCACAGAAACAAAACTCACCAGGGCGATAACGATGCAATCTTCTCACCTGGATATCAGATCCTGAGGAAAGACAGAGGGAGCAGAGGGGGAGGAGGAGTTGCACTGCTCATTAAAAACCCATGGGGATTTGGGGAAATGGAAGGAGTGGACGAAATGGTTGAAAGAGACTACACAGTAGGTACAATTCAGTCTGGGGGACATAAGGTAGTCATTGCAGTGATGAACAACCTGCCACACAACTGCAGGAGGCCAAGAGAAGAATATGAAGAGAGTAACAGAGCAATGGCGGATACACTAGCTGAGGTGACCAGAAGAGCTCACATGGGTAGAGCAAAGTTACTAGTTATGGGTGATTTCAATCACAAGGAGACTGATTGGGAAAACTTTGAGCCACATAAGGGTCCCAAAACATGGAGAGCTAAGATAATGAATGTGGTACTGGAAAACCTCATGCATCAACAAGTTAGGAACACTACCAGAGAGAGAGGTGAGGATGAACCAGCAAGACTAGACCTCGTATTCACCATGAGTAGCTCGGACATCGAGGGCATCACATGTGAAATGCTCCTCGGAGCAAGTGATCACATGGTTCTGATTTTTGAATACATAGAGTTTCAAGTGGAGTAGGATGGGAAAAGCCAAACTACAAAAGGGGTGACTACACAGGCATGAGGAACTTCTAGCAGGAGGTTCAGTGGGAAAGAGAATTGGTAGGAAAATCAGTAAACAAAATGATGGACTATGTGACAACAAAATGCAAGGAGGCAGAGGAAAGGTTTGTTGCCAAGGGTAATAGAAATAATGGAAAGACCAGAACGAGCCCTTGGTTTACCCAAAGGTAGAGGGAGGCACAAACTAAGTGCACCAGAGAATAGTAAAAGAACAGAAACAAATGACCCAGGAAAATAAAGAGATTAGTTGGAGACCCAGATACAAGTAAGCACAGATAAGGAGGGAGGCCCAGAGACAGTACAAAAATGACATAGCATCAAAAGTCAAGGTTGACCAGAAGCTGTTGTATAGCCACATCAGGAGGAAGACAACAGTCAAAGACCAGGTAATCAGGCTGAGGAAAGATGGTGGGGAGCTCACAAGAAACAACCAAGAAGTATGTGAGGAGCTCACCATAAGATTTAAGGAAGTATTTACAGTGGAGACAGAAAGGACTCCAGGAAGTCAGAATAGGGGGGTACACCAACAAGGAATATACCAACAAGTGCTGGATGAAATACACACAACGAAGGAGGAGGTAAAGAAGCTGCTAAAGGCGGTGGGACCGGACAATATCTCTCTGTGGGTCCTTAGAGAGTGAGCAGAGATGCTATGTGTGCCACTAACAACAGTTTTCAACAAATGCATTGAAACTGGGCAACTATCTGAGGTATGGAGGACAGCAAATGTAGTCCCCATTGTTAAGAAAGGAGACAAACACAAGGCACTAAACTACAGACTAGTGTCACTGACGCGTACAATATGCAAAGTCATGAATATTATCATGAGGAGAGTCATGGGGCACCTAGAACGGAACAAGCTTATAAACGACAACCAGCGGATTCAGGGAGGAAAAAATCCTGTGTCTCAAACCAGCTGGAGTTTTATGACAAAATAACAGAAGACACGAGAGAGAGGGGCGGGTAGACTGCATTTTCTTGGACTGCAAGAAGGCCTTCTACACAGTTCCCCATAAGAGATTTATGCAATAGCTAGAGGATCAGGCACACATAACAGGAAGGGCACTGCAATGGATCAGAATACCGGACAGGGAGGCAACAACGAGTCATGGTACGTGACAAGGTGTCATAGTGCGTGTCTGTGACAAGTGG
Organism: Cherax quadricarinatus; assembly: GCF_038502225.1. NCBI lineage: Eukaryota > Metazoa > Arthropoda > Malacostraca > Decapoda > Parastacidae > Cherax > Cherax quadricarinatus. Next base: position 20,319,761 of record NC_091364.1, on the reverse strand, counting down.
GGTTCCACAGGGGTCAGCCCTAGGATCACTGCTATTTTTGGTACATGTAAATGACATGAGGGAAGGGACAGACTCAGAAGTATCCCTGTTGCCAGATGATGTGAAGTAATGAGAATTAAATTGGATGAGGATCAGGCAGGACTACAAAGAGACCTGGACAGGCTGAAAGCCTGGTCCAGAAACGGGCTCCCCGAATTTAACCCCACTAAATGAAGATCGGAGAAGGGCAAAGAAGACTACAGACAGAGTATAGGCTAGGTGGCCAAAGACTGCAAACCTCACTCAAGGAAAAGCATCTCGGGGTAAGTATAATACCAAGCACATCTCATGAGACGCACATCAAACAGATGACTGCTGCAGCATATAGGCGCCTGACAAACCTGAAAATAGTGTTCCGATACCTCAGTAAGGAATCGTTCAAGACTCTGTACACCGTGCACGTCAGCTCATACTGGAGTATGCAGCACCGGTTTGGAGCCCACACTTGGTTAAGCACATCAAGAAATTAGAGAAAGTGCAAATGGTTGCAATAAGACTATTCCCAGAGCTAAAGGGATTGTTCTGCGAAGAAAGGATCGCCCTGACGACACTGGAGGACAGGAGGGTTAGGGGTTAACATGATTACTACATACAAAATGCTGCGAGGAATTGACAAGGAGGACGGACATAGGATGTTCCAGAGATTGGACACAGAAACAAGGGGTTACAACTGGAAGTTGAAGACTCAGATGAGTCGAAGACATGTTAGGAAGTGTTTCATTAGTCATAGAGTTGTCAGGAAGTGGAATAGTCTGGTAAGTGACGTAGTGGAGGCAGGAACCATACATAGTTTTAAGACGAGGTATGATAAGGCTCATGGGGCAGGGGAAGTGAGGACCTAGTAGCGATCAGTGAAGAGGCGGGGCCAGAAGCTGTGTCTCGACCCCGGCAACCACAAATAGACGAGTATACACACACACACACACACATACACACACACATACACACACACACACACACACACAGTGGCTTCTGCCCTCATGATGGGTATGGCGTACAGGGAAATTGTGAGAGTTTTTAAGGATATTTTTTTGTAACAGTTAAACGAGAATCTTTGTTATCATATTTCTATCAGTTTATTTCTATAGATTTATTTTAGAAAATTTATTGGATCTTTCAATAATGCTTTTTTTTTTAAGAGCAGTGTTGGCATTAAGTCCACAGATGCTATAAATAACAGCGGCACTTATGAGGTAACAACAGCACTACTGTACACAAGCTGTGGCACTTTGTTACAGCTTCACAGCTTAACGTTGTTGATGTAGTACACGCAGCTCTGTTACAGCTTGACAGCTTAATAGTAATGATATTGAACAAGCAGCTCTGTTACAGCTTGACAGCTTAATAGTAATGATATTGAACAAGCAGCTCTGTTACAGCTTGACAGCTTGACAGTAATGATATAGTACAAGAAGCTGTTACAGCTTGACAGCTTAAACAACAATGTACAATCAGTATCCTAGAGCAGAGATGCTCAACTTTATCACCCTTGTTAAAGCCTTGAAATAATTTTCGCGTCTCAAGGAACCCTTACATACAAATTATAATATATCATTATTAATATATTTATATCTCTTTTATAAACTTAAACTTCATAAGGAAAATATATTTTTCTGATAATTGGTTTAAGTCAAAAAATAAGTTACGTTTTTCTCATGTTTATTGACAATGCAAAAAAAGACTGAAATCAAACTCATTATTCAACAGACCTCATAATTGAACTTTAAAAACTCATATAACATCCCTGTTAAGTGGTCGATGGCTAAAAAATATTACAGTAAAATGGTTACTAGATAAAATTGAATTCCTCTGAGGAAAATATAAATCATATAACAAGTGAAAATGTCTTTTTGACAAGTTTAAAAATTAAAAAAATGAAATTGCAGCAAGTGTTGAAGGCATCATGGGAAGGTCTAGTTCTGAGTAACACAAATTGGCAGACAGAAGGATTTATTGTCAAAATTTTGCGGGCTAAAGAAATTCAAGAAAATTTTGAGTTATGAGGATTATGTGGAATACTGCTGGGAAAATTAATTAAAACGAGAAGAACTTCGATAATTTGGACAAATTAATGTCCTGGTCTGAAAAATGGCAGATGAAGTTCAATGTGGATAATGAAAATAACCCTCGAAGCTATAATCCAGGTGAAGTAGAGCTTGATCATACAGAATGTGAAAAAGACTTGGGAGTCATGATAACAGAAATCTAAAGCCAAGACAGCAGTGCCTTAGTGTGCGCAACAAGGCCAACAGATTACTTGGATTTATCTCAAGAAGTATAAGTAACAGAAGTCCAAAAGTTATTTTACAGCTCTATACATCACTAGTGAGGCCTCATTTAGATTATGCTGCTCAGTTTTGGTCCCCTTACTACAGGATGGACATAGAATCATTAGAGAACATACAGAGAAGAATGACTAAAATGAGTGGTGACGTGTACTTAGCTCAGTGGTGACGTGTACTTAGCTCAGTGGTGACGTGTACTTAGCTCAGTGGTGACGTGTACTTAGCTCTGTGAAGACCTGTTTGTGTGCTCTCTGTGAATCTGAACCAGGATGCCCTCTCTTGAGCAGCTTTACCAGCAGCTGAGAGATGAACTCAGAGTTGCTAAACTGGAGATACGGCGATTAACGGAGGAGAACAAGAGGATTCGTAGTAATCCTCCTGTTGTGAGTCCCCAGGTTAAGAGGGGAGCTTGGTCAGTGGTCGGGCAACATGGAACCAAGCTGAAGATTAAGAAAACGGTTGGAGAGGCAGAAACAACGAGAAACCAGAAGACTGCCGTGGAAACTTCCAACTCATTCTCGGTGCTACCTGACGAATGTGAGTGTTCTACTGGGAATGCCACAACGAGCACCAAGGAAGCATTGGCAGACGTGAGTGAGACATCCCTAGAAACCCCAACGAAGACCATCGAGAACGTCATGACGAATTCTACAAGTGGTGTAATGCTACCTGGCGAATTTGAGTCGACTACTCGGAGCATCACTACGGACGACGCCAAGGAAGGTAAAAACATTGTTGTTGTTGGGGATAGTCAGATTAGGTACATGGATAGGGCATTCTGTTTGAAGGATAGGAGTAGGAGGCAGAGAGTGTGTTTTCCTGGGGCTGGGATGAAGGATATTGTTAGCCGTCTGGATGACATCATGAGAGGTAATGGGAGCAATCCTATTATCTGTCTCAGTGCTGGAGGCAACGATGTTGGCAGACGTAGGAGTGAGGACCTGATTAGCAGGTATAGGTCAGCAATAGAGATAATTAGGAAGAAGGGTGGGAAACCTGTCATATGTGGCATTTTGCCAAGGAGAGGAGTTGGAAATGAATGGTTGTCCAGAGCAATTGGTGTCAATTGCTGGCTGGACAAATACTGTAAGGAAAATGCGGTAACATTCATTGACAACTGGGACCTCTTCTATGGCAGAAATGACATGTATGCCAGGGATGGGGTTCACTTGTCTAGGTGTGGGGTGGGAGCACTGGCCAACGCAGTGGAGGGAGCTGTTAGGTCTTTAAACTAGGAATAGTTAGTGGTATGGGTTTCTGCGGGAAAACTGTGAAGTCTCAGGGTAGTAATATGAGTACTAGGAGAACTAGTAATAGGCAAAATGAGGTGGATATCAGAAGGCCAGTGGCACTAATTGACAAGGACAGTAATAGGTTTAGTGGAATAACAGAAAGGAGCAGGAATGATAAAGAGAAAGGAGGGTCCTTAAGTATATATTACACAAATAGTCGCAGTGCTAGGAATAAGATGGACGAGTTGAGACTAGTTGCTAGTGCAGGTAACATAGATGTATTTGCCATTACTGAGATGTGGTTTAATTCAAAAAGTCGGGACATGCCTGCAGAATGTCACATTCAGGGTTTTAAATTGTTCCAAGTAGATAGAAGTATCGGGAAGGGGGGTGGGGTGGCATTGTATGTCCGAGATCGCTTGAACTGTTGCATAAAAACGGGTATTAAGTCTGAAGTAACACATACAGAGTCTGTTTGGATAGAATTTTCAGAGGGACATGAAAAATTAATTTTAGGTGTGATATACCGTCCCCCAAATTTAGATAGGGACCAGGGGAGACTACTATGGGAGGAAATTGTTAGGGCCACAAGGCACGATAATGTAGTAATTCTAGGAGACTAACTTTAGTCATATTGATTGGAATTTCTTGACTGGGAATTTAGAATCATACGATTTCTTAGAAGTAGTTCAGGATTGTTTTTTGAAGCAGTTTGTGACAGAACCTACAAGGGGTAATAACCTGCTTGACTTAGTTCTGGCAAACAATGAATCCCTTGTTAATAATTTAGAAGTTTCAGAGGAACTGGGTGCTAGCGACCACAAATCAATTACATGTAGAATTGAATGGAAGTATGATAGTAGGGATAACTCAGTAACAGTCCCAGATTTTCGCTTAGCAGATTACGATGGGCTTAGAGAACACTTATCATCTGTTGACTGGGGTAACGAAGAGAGCTATCAATATGACAGTTTTCTGAACACAATACATGCTGCTCAAAGAACGTTTATCCCTTATAAGGAAATTAGATCAAATAGAAATGACCCAAAATGGATGAATAATAGGCTGAAATATCTACTAGGGCATAAGAAAGGAATTTATAGGCGTATCAAAAGAGGCGAGGGTCATCTTGTGAATCAGTATATTGACATTAAGAGGGACATTAAAAAGGGGATAAGAAAAGCTAAAAGGGACTATGAAATTAAAGTTGCTAGGGATTCTAAAACTAACCCAAAAAGTTTTTTCCAGGTCTATAGAACAAAAGTCAGAGATAAGATAGGTCCCCTTAAAAATAACTATGGGCATCTTACTGACAAAGAGAATGAAATGTGCTCGATTTTAAATAATTATTTTCTCTCGGTTTTTACACAGGAAGACACTAATAATATTCCGGTAATTAATTTTTATAGTGGATCAGAAGAAGATAAATTATGTAACATCACAGTCACTAGTGAAATGGTTGTGAAGCAGATAGACAGACTGAAGCAAAATAAGTCACCGGGTCCTGATGAGGTTTTTTCAAGGGTTCTAAAGGAATGCAAAATGGAAGTCTGTGAACCATTAACTAATATTTTTAATTTATCTCTTCAAACAGGTGTAGTGTCTGATATGTGGAAGATGGCTAATGTAATTCCTATTTTTAAAACAGGGGACAAGTCGTTACCGTCAAATTACCGCCCAATAAACCTGACCTCAATTGTAGGCAAATTACTAGAGTCAATTATAGCTCAAATTATAAGAAGCCATCTCGATAAGCATAGCTTGATTAATGATACTCAGCATGGATTCACAAGAGGCCGGTCTTGTCTAACTAATTTATTAACTTTCTTCAGTAAAGCTTTTGAGGCTGTTGACCACAATAAAGAATTTGATATTATTTACTTAGATTTTAGTAAGGCATTTGATAGAGTTCTGCACCAAAGACTGTTGAAGAAAGTAGCAGCTCATGGCATTGGGGGAAGAGTGCTCTCGTGGATCGAATCATGGCTCACAGACAGGAAGCAGAGAGTGTCCATAAATGGGGTTAAATCCGAGTGGGGATCAGTAACAAGTGGCGTTCCACAGGGATCAGTCTTGGGCCCGTTGTTGTTTATAATATATATCAATGATCTTGATGAAGGAATTACTAGTGATATGAGCAAATTCGCCGATGACACGAAGATAGGTAGGATAATTGATTCAAACGTAGATGTTAGGGAACTTCAGGAGGATTTAGACAAACTCTACTCTTGGTCAGAAAAGTGGCAGATGCAGTTCAATGTAGATAAATGCAAGGTTCTGAAGCTCGGAAGTGTCCATAACCCTAGCACTTATAAGTTAAATAATGTAGAACTTACCCATACAGATTGCGAAAAGGACTTGGGGGTTATGGTAAGCAGCAACCTTAAACCAAGACAGCAATGCCTAAGCGTACGTAATAAGGCAAATAGATTACTGGGATTTATATCAAGAAGTGTAAGCAACAGAAGTCCAGAGGTCATACTGCAGCTTTATACATCATTAGTGAGGCCTCACCTAGATTATGCAGCTCAATTCTGGTCTCCATATTACAGAATGGACATAAATTCGTTAGAAAACATTCAGCGTAGGATGACTAAATTAATACATAGCATTAGAAATCTTCCTTATGAAGAAAGATTGAAGACTCTTAAGTTACATTCACTTGTGAGACGAAGAATGAGGGGAGACCTGATCGAAGTGTATAAGTGGAAGATAGGTATTAATAAAGGGGATATTAATAAGGTCTTGAGGATGTCTCTCCAAGAGAGAACCCGCAGTAATGGATTTAAAGGTAAGACACATATGCAACAGTTAGGTATCTTTATTTTGAAACGTTTCGCCTACACAGTAGGCTTCTTCAGTCGAGTACAGAAAAGTTGATAGAAGCAGAAGATACTTGAAGACGATGTAATCAGTCCATCACCCTTAAAGTTTTGAGGTGGTCAGTCCCTCAGTCTGGAGAAGAGCATTGTTCCGTTGTCTGGAACAATATGAAGTTGAAGTGACAGAATCGGGCCTTATATAGTGCCAGGAGGTGAGACGTAGGTTGATTTTGGGAGGGCAGGTCCTTCTCAAACCCAGCCGTTCTCACTAGTAGAGGTTGTCGAAGTAGATGGTCTGTACCAAGATACCCTTGTGTTGCAGTGTCTGACAGAATGAACATTAAAATGGTATAAAATACCGACAGATTGTTAGGTAAGACACATATGCAACAGTTAGGTATCTTTATTTTGAAACGTTTCGCCTACACAGTAGGCTTCTTCAGTCGAGTACAGAAAAGTTGATAGAAGCAGAAGATACTTGAAGACGATGTAATCAGTCCATCACCCTTAAAGTTTTGAGGTGGTCAGTCCCTCAGTCTGGAGAAGAGCATTGTTCCGTTGTCTGAAACAATATGAAGTTGAAGTAAGCAAAGCAAACAAGTTTAGGTAAGATCCCAATGGGATGAGCGGGGAAGACGGGACAGATGAAGAATAGCTCTGGAGAGGAGTGTTCTTAGTAAGAGAAAATAGAGCCAGGGCTTAACCCAGCAGCTAAGGCGATCGTGGGGCAGACTTGAGAACAGGAATAGCAGGGACTGTTGCATTGAACTTGTGGTAGTTGAAGTCTTGAATCTTGAGTAGCTGGCAGCAGGCTAGGTCACATCAGAGGGTAGAACACATATGGGAGTTATAGGAGTAACTGGGGAGGCAGGTTAGCAATGGAGCCATTTTCAAACTTTTTGAAGCTGCTTCTAGATAGGTGGTATAATTTAGCCTTGTTGCTGAAGGTGAAACGTAGAGGCTTGATGAACTCAAGAACTTGGGTGAGTGTGAAGTGAAGCGGTGATTCACATGCATACTTGACTGTTCCAGCACCGAGGCTTTTGTAGAGTTCAGTACAGGTCATGGTGTCAGTATTTGAAGGAGAAGTGTAAAAGGTAAGTTTATTTAGAAGTTGAAGTGACAGAATCGGGCCTTATATAGTGCCAGGAGGTGAGACGTAGGTTGATTTTGGGAGGGCAGGTCCTTCTCAAACCCAGCCGTTCTCACTAGTAGAGGTTGTCGAAGTAGATGGTCTGTACCAACAATGCTCTTCTCCAGACTGAGGGACTGACCACCTCAAAACTTTAAGGGTGATGGACTGATTACATCGTCTTCAAGTATCTTCTGCTTCTATCAACTTTTCTGTACTCGACTGAAGAAGCCTACTGTGTAGGCGAAACGTTTCAAAATAAAGATACCTAACTGTTGCATATGTGTCTTACCTAACAATCTGTCGGTATTTTATACCATTTTAATGTTCATTCTGTCAGACACTGCAACACAAGGGTATCTTGGTACAGACCATCTACTTCGACAACCTCTACTAGTGAGAACGGCTGGGTTTGAGAGGGACCTGCCCTCCCAAATCAACCTACGTCTCACCTCCTGGCACTATATAAGGCCCGATTCTGTCACTTCAACTCAGCGAGAAGCGATCAAGCGACTTAGCTCGAGTGGTGACGTGTGCTTACCTAACACATCGACGATCTCGCCTCTCTCGAAATTACCCCGTGTTGAGTAGTGCTTTGAGTAGTGCTTGCTGGACCTTCGTCTTCCTCTCCACCATCAGGATTGGTGCGTCGGTGGTTGCCGACCGAAGGGCAGGAAGCCTCTTGCTGCCTGAATTCTCTTCGCCTGTTGACTGCACGCCATACAGCCAGTCTCGCCACCACTCAGGATATACAGTGCTCCATCAAGCTACAGTTCACCTCCTCAGTGTCCTGCGCCAGGCAAGTACGTGTGTCTACTTACACGTACTTGCCTAGCTGAGTACTCTCACTTTTTGGCCGATTGTCACCTCCAATTACATCTTTTCGTAATTAGACGATGCCTTCGTTGCCTTCCACCTCCCACCCCCCTTCCACTCTCCCCCAACCTCCCACACCTGCCTCTGCTTCTACTAAATCCAATTCCTTCTCGCTAAACCTCAAATTTTCTAATCCTGATGCCACTATCTGTCCGGAAAATTTATTATATCAGATCACTGGTGCACCTCAACTTAAAGTCTTCAAAACCAACTCAGGCTTCAAACTCCTTCTTGACAAACATTCCTACGAAGCGTACACCTCAAGCGATACCAGACAAAAACTTCTCAACGCAGGCTTCACCATTATTTGGACTCCTGAGCACCGTGCCAAAAGCACAGTCATTGCTAAACACGTAGACTACTCTCTCCTGACAGCCTATGACACAGACAAAGAAGACTTAATAAAAGATATCAGTACTAAGAACAAAGTCTCTGTTGACGATATTTACAGACCAGAAAACTCTACCATTCTCAAAATACGCTGTTCTACTCCTGCTGACGCCTCTACACTCTTCAGTCAAGGAATCTTTGCCAAGACCATCCGCATTCCTCCAAACGCTCTCTTCACTCCGAACTTCCACCCAATCACACAATGTCTTAAATGCTACAAATTCGGCCACGACAAAAACACATGCACATCTACACAAGTCTGCTCCAGATGTTCAGCAACTGGCCACTTCTGGAATACTTGCAACCTCCCCCTTAAATGTTCTAACTGCGGCGGGTCACACACTGCAGTTGCAAATTCCTGCCCTTCTAGAAAGCACATTCTCTCCTCCCTCAGAGCAAACCAACCTCCCTCCCTCCCCAACCCCTTCCCTGCTCCTCCCTCCCCTTCCTTACCTCCCTCCCCTTCCACACCTCCCTCCCCTACCCCCAATGCCTGGGCCTCCCCACGCACTTGGTCTACCTCTTCTACTCTACACACATCAAACACCAACACACAGACTACAAGCACTTCTCCTTCTACACCCACACTAGACTACAAAACTAACTGTCAACTTGCCACTGCTGCCCACTCTGCGATGGTAATCTCACAAGCTTACCAATCAGACTACTCACATGTCCTTAACCTAATCTTGTCTGCTAACAATCTTCCCTCTTTAATTATCCCTCCTTCCTGCTTCTCTTCCAAGCCTCCTACAACCTCTCCCTCCTTCCTCTCTCCCACCCCCCCACTTCCTACTCCCACCAGCTCTCCTCCTCCACTACCTCTCTTCACTACTTCTACACCTCCCACCAACACCCCTACTGCTACTGCTACGACCACCCCTCCCCCCACTTCCTTACCCACTTCATCCCCTTCCAAAGCTTCCACTTCCTCACAGCTTACCAAAACTTCCACTTCCTCTGCATCCACCTTCGCCCACTCCACCACAACCAAAACCTCATCCAGGTCCAACTCCACCTCCTCCAGACAAAATCCACTCAAACCTAAACCTACCCCAACTTCTAACGGACAGACCAAAGAACATAAAAACAGATCCATCTCTTCCTCCCCCTCCAGGAAACGGGTCCGTAGCACCTACAAACACACATCCACTGATGGCACCACTATCACGGGCTTTAATCCAAACTCCTCCCCCGACATTAACTTTGCTAAGACGAAACCATTAAATCACGTTTAAGGCGATTCAGTTCAACGTACGTTCTTACTTTACAATTAGACACCTACTGGCCGAGCTCCTTGAAGCAGAGAGGCCAGATATTGTTTTGCTAAACAGTACCTGCCTCAAAGCCCCTCAATGTATCCGCCATTATGGTTATACTGCACTACAGTCCCCCTATGATCCCCACGATGGGGTTGCCATCCTTGTCAATTCCAACATAAAACATGAATTTCTCCCAATCCCTTTTATTCACCAACACTGTCTTGCGGTCAGAATACACACCCACCTTGGCCCCTTTATCTTTTTCACCACCTATGCTCGCCCAAACACTACTCTCAACATACACGACCTCTCCTTAGTCTTCAACTACACCAACACACCAACTTACCTACTAGCTGACATGAATGCCAAACACACTGCCTTTCATCACACCAGTAACAACCAACTTGGTCACCAATTACTCAACTTCACAAACCATAAACACCTAATTCATCTTGGCCCAGACTTCAATACCTTCTTCAACCACACGGGCCAAGGCAAACCAGACATCATTCTGGCAAACCGAGCCAGCTCTCTATTTCAACATTACATCTCACCTGGCCCTATTACAGGCTCTGATCACATCCCAGTCATCTTACACATCTCCTCCAACCCTATCCTCATTCCAACCACACCTTCATTCTCCTACAAGAACGCTGACTGGGATGCTTTCAAACAACACATAGACAATATTAACCTCACCTATGACTACAACAACAAACCTATCTCTGACATCGATACTCAACTTGATCTCATCCAGGACACCATTACACAAGCAGCCAACATCGCAATACCAAAGAAAACTCACACCACTCGTTATTCCTTCAAACCGTCACTCAGAACAAGAAGACTAATTATCTGCTACCACAACCGCTTCCTCTACAACACACATAGATTTAATCAAGTCCGATTAGATCTCACTTACCTTAGAAACAACATTTTACACAGCCTAGACCAAGACCACAACAATCACTGGTCACGACTAATACAACAAGCGGACAGGCAGCGTGTTAAAAACACTAAAGCCTTCTGGAACTTTATCAAAAAAATCAGAGGCACTACTCCCACCAACAAATTCAAACACATCACCCACAACAACACACACATCTCAGACCCACAGGCTGCTACCAACATCTTCAAACACATCTGGGAGAACATCTTCCACGCTCACCCACCTCACCCTAACGTTATTCAACACATTCAGAACATAGAACACTGGAACACTGCACACACACAAGAAACAACACCAGACAGCCACATACATCTAGACACTCTTACCTCCTCCCAAGAACTCGACACTCCTTTCACCAACACAGACATTAAAACTCTCCTCAGACACCTTCCTCCAAAGGCTCCTGGTGCCTCTGGCCTAAACCATATTATCCTGAAACACCTTCCTGACTCTATCATTACTGCCTACACAAACCTCCTCAATGCCTCCCTTGCCTCTGGATACTTCCCTTCCCTCTTCAAAGCTGCTACTGCTATCCTCCTTCCTAAACCCAATAAAGACCACTCTGACCCTAGAAACTATCGCCCTATCAGCCTCCTCGAAACTTTAGGAAAACTCTTTGAAAAACTCATTAATCATCGCCTTCGCAGATACCTGGAACATAATTCTCTACTTTCAGATGGCCAGTTTGGCTTCAGAACACACAGATCCACACAGGATGCCATTAACATCATTCTCAACTACATCCACATAAACACAAAACAAAGAAACAGGACAGCCCTGGTTGCAAAAGACGTTGAAAAAGCTTTTGACACTGTGTGGCACGAGGGGCTCAAGTACAAACTCTGCACTAACTTCAACCTGCCTCTCAATACTCGTAAACTCCTCTGCAACTTCCTAGACGGCCGTACCATGAGAATCAAATTCCAAGGCTGTTACTCTGACTACTTCACACTAAATGCTGGAGTACCCCAGGGATCTGTCCTTTCCCCTACCCTCTACATTTTATACACTAACGACATTCCAACACCTATATACCACAACTCCATCACACTAGCCTATGCAGACGACATTACACAACTTATCACTCATGCCAATATAGATACACTCACACACAAAACACAAAATGAGGTTGACAGGATAGCCATCTGGGAACAAAAATGGAGGATCAAAACCAATGCAGCAAAATCCAGCATTACGTATTTTAACTACAGGAAACGTGATCCTCCATTACCTGTCGAACTCAGAACAGCTGACACCCGCACTTACTTCCCTATCACACAATCTGTCACTGTCCTTGGCGTTAATCTTGACTACCTTCTTCGTTTACACGGACACATTCACTCAAGGCATGCAATAGCTAGTAAGGCCCTTGCGGGCCTCTACAAGCTGAAACATGCCTCTCAACGCACCAAACTACACCTCTACAAATCCCTAATACGTCCTCTGATAACTTACTCTCCTCTAGCCCTCTCTCTTGCAGCAAAAACAAACTTACTTAAACTGCAGCGTGTCCAGAACAAGGCGCTGCGCTGGGTGCTTGATGTCAGATGGGAGGACTTCGCCACAAGCGAGTCTCTCCATGCCCAGTTAGACGTCCCTGCGCTGAATCTGTACTGGAAGAGGCTCAGTGACAGACAGATAGACAAACTTGAGACACGACATGACTACTGGACCTCTCTCCTTGACGAAGACATTCGCAGACCCACAAACCAACACAACCTTTTCTACTCCTTGCATGATCCTGCTCCTAACCCTACTTACAAATAACCTTGGATCCGCTGACAGGTACCTTCTAAGACAGGTACCATTCTCTGACCCACGTTCGCCTTAGCTTTTTTGGGTTAAGACATGACTCAGTTCTGCACTCCTCTCTAGCTCTAAAGGTCGCAAGTCCCTTACTCCCAGCTCACCCCACCGGAGTCCCAACAGAAGAACCGGAATTTCTCTTTTCAATATCTGTCCCACGATCGCCTTTGCTGCTGGGTTAAGCCCTGGCTCTATTTCTACGACTAAGAACACTCCTCTCCAGCACTATTCTTCGTCTGTCCCGTCTTCCCCGCTCATCCCATTTGGGATCTTACCTGAACTTTCGTTCGTTCGTTCGTTACTTCAACTTCATATTGTTTCAGACAACGGAACAATGCTCTTCTCCAGACTGAGGGACTGACCACCTCAAAACTTTAAGGGTGATGGACTGATTACATCGTCTTCAAGTATCTTCTGCTTCTATCAACTTTTCTGTACTCGACTGAAGAAGCCTACTGTGTAGGCGAAACGTTTCAAATAAAGATACCTAACTGTTGCATATGTGTCTTACCTAACAACCTGTCGGTATTTTATACCATTTTAATGTTCAGGACCTTGGGTAGCTTTAAGAAGAGACTGGACAAATACATGAGTGGGAGGGGCTGGGTTTGATTGGTGTCATTGGGTACGGGAGTTATTTCTTGGGTAGCTTTAGGTAGAGGTCGTTTTGATAAGGACCTGCCTCGCATGGGTCAGTAAGCCTTCTGCAGTGTTCCTCCATTCTTATGTTCTTATGTTTTTATAAAAAAACTCAGTGAAACCAGTATTTGCCCAGAATATAGAAGGTTAACAGTGAGCTCAACGGATGATTTCACTGCAGCTTAACTAGGTTTTCCCAAAATATTTGTTAAAAATATTTATCTTAACGAGGCTTTTACCTTTATGTTGAATTGCAAGTCGAAATGCTAAAAATCAGATAGATCGAGTAATATTTAGAGGAAGCTTCCAACTATTTGAATATTGTATTCACCAATAATGTGAACATTTATTACGACAATTAATTTGTTAAATTGTTAATGTTTTATGTGTTATGAATACGACATTAAACCAGCACTGCTAGTACAAAAAAAGCATTATTATTATTATACACATTATGTCAACGATGGCACTTTGCTTTTAACGCTTACTCGATAAAATTAAAATAATGTATATTCATCTCGACAAATATATAATTAGGACACTTGTGCAACTGTTAGGTATAAAGATATCAAACTGTTGAATGTCTTTATTAAGTTCTCGATAAACGCAACAATTCTCTCAAGTCAAAATCCATTACAGATTGTACAGGTTTGCCTTGAATGGTATTGGGATTTTTTTCATGTGCGGGCTGACGAGCCGCTACAGGTATTGCTTATGGGTCTTATTTCCTCAGCGCTGAGTTGCATGACTGTGAAAAGCGACACTTTCGGTACAGTTATTGACGACTGTGAGAAGTCTCACTTTGGACTTGAGGAGCGACTGGTATGTAGAGTCCAAGTGCTGCAGTGATGGAGCTTTATATCTACAACACCTTGGTCGTTTTTCACCATCCGTGGAGATAAAGTTGAGTATTTTAAGACACTGTTGATGTACGCGTCCAGTGGAATACGACAGTCAAACATCTAGCGTCCTGCCCGAGCCTTCGGGAAGGCTAGAAGTTGTTGAATAAGCTCAGTTTGCAACAACTTGGTAACTTTATTAAGAAGACATTCTGCAACGACTGCGTATCTTCACTAAGAAGACAATTCGCCAGTGACTTTTCAATTCAATGCGGAGATTACGAACCTGAGAGAGTGGAAGATGAGGTAACTGGTTCCTCAGGCTTGATAGATGTTGAGTCCCTTAGCAGCCCGTCCTCTTAGAAACACACTTACATCATTATACTTGTAAAAACAGTCAATTTTTTTATATTTTATTTAAAACACACATTACAATAAATAAAAGCATACAGGGTCAGAAAATACAAAAACAATTATGTCCTCATAATCAAAACACACTGCTCGTGTTACATTGCCTTTAGAAAATTTCCTCTTCACATGACTCAGTACAACCCCCAACACGTGTGTGTGTAAAGTAAAAGGACACAAGTGCAACTAATGTGACATTTCATTGTGGCAACGTTTCGCTCTCCAGGAGCTTTATCAAGCCATTGATAAAGCCATTGATAAAGCTCCTAGAGAGCGAAACGTTACCACAATAAAATGTCACATTAGTTGCACTTGTGTCCTTTTACTTTACATATTGTCGGTAATTCTACCAACTTTATTACAACACGTGTGTGAAAAACAACATTACATAATATTATACCCGACATTAATCAAATCATTTCAAGTTACAATAACAAGTGACTCAGTACACTGCACACTCCTGGCACATGTAACATGTCTTTATACAAAAATAAAGGAAAACTGTGCAAGCAATATACAAATTAATTAAGAACATGTAATAAAATATTTTTGAGCCGTACTCCCACAACCCCCCAGTACTCCCACAACCCCCCAGTACTCCCACAACCCCCCAGCACTCTCACAACCCCACAGTACTCCCACAACCCCCCAGTACTCCTACAACCCCACAGTACTCCCACAACCCCCCAGTACTCCCACAACCCCACAGTACTCCCACAACCCCCCAGTACTCCCACAACCCCCCAGTACTCCCACAACCCCCCAGTACTCACACAACCCCCAGTGCTCCCACAACCCCCAGTACTCCCACAACCCCACAGTACTCCCACAACCCCACAGTACTCCCACAACCTCACAGTACTCCCACAACCCCCCAGTACTCCCACAACCCCCCAGTACTCCCACAACCCCCCCAGTACTCCCACAACCTCCCAGTACTCCCACAACCCCCCAGTACTCCCACAACCCCACAGTACTCCCACAACCCCCCAGTACTCCCACAACCCCCCAGTACTCCCACAACCCCCCAGTACTCACACAACCCCCCAGTACTCCCACAACTCCCCAGTACTCCCACAATCCCCCAGTACTCCCACAACCCCCCTAGTACTCCCACAACCCCCCTAGTACTCCACAACCCCCCAGTACTCCCACCACCCCCCAGTACTCCCACAACCCCCAGTACTCCCACAACCCCCCAGTAATCCCACAACCCTCCAGTACTCCCACAACCCCCAGTACACCCACAACCAACCAGTACTCCCACAACCCCCAGTACTCCCACAACCCCCCGAGTACTCCCACAACCCCCCCAGTACTCCCATAACCCCCCAGTACTCCCAACCCCCCCAGTACTCCCACAGCCCCCCCCAGTACTCCCACAACCCCCCAGTATTCCCACAACCCCCCAGTACTCCCACAACCCCCCAGTACTCCCACAACCCCCCAGTACACCCACAACCCCCCAGTACTCCCACAACCCCCCCAGTACTCCCATAACCCCCAGTACTCCCACAACCCCCCCAGTACTCACACAACCCCCCAGTACTCACACAACCCACCAGTACTCCCACAACCCCCAGTGCTCCCACAACCCCCCAGTACTCCCACAACCCCCCCAGTACTCCCACAACCCCCAGTACTCCCACACCCCCCAGTACTCCCACAACCCCCCACAACCCCCCCAGTACTCCCACAACCCCCAGTACTCCCACAACCCCCCAGCACTCCCACAACCCCCCCTACTCCCACAACCCCCCAGTACTCCCACAACCCCCCAGTACTCCCACCCCCCCTAGTACTCCCACAACCCCCCAGCACTCCCACAACCCCCAGTACTCCCACAACCCCCCAGTAATCCCACAACCCTCCAGTACTCCCACAACCACCAGTACTCCCACAACCCCCCAGTACTCCCACAACCCCGAAGTACTCCCACAACCCCCCCAGTACTCCCACCCCCCCAGTACTCCCACAACCCCCCAGTACTCCCAGCCCCCCAGTACTCCCACAGCCCCCCAGTACTCCCACAACCTCCCAGTACTCCCACAACCCCCCAGTACTCCCACAACCCCCCAGTACTCCCACAACCTTCCAGTACTCCCACAACCCCCCCAGTACTCCCATAACCCCCAGTACTCCCACAACCCCCCCCAGTACTCACACAACCCCCCAGTACTCACACAACCCCCCAGTGCTCCCACAAACCCCCAGTACTCCCAGAACCCCCCCAGTACTCCCACAACCCCCAGTACTCCCACAACCCCCAGTACTCCCACACCCCCCAGTACTCCCACAACCACATGTACTCCCACAACCCCCCAGTACTCCCACAACCCCCCAGTGCTCCCACAACCCCCAGTACTCCCACAACCCACAGTACTCCCCCCCAGTACTCCCACAACCCCCAGTACTCCCACAACCCCCCAGTACTCCCAACACCCCCCAGTACCCTCACAACCCCCCAGTACCCCCACAACCCCTCCCAGTACTCCCACAACCCCCCATTACTCCCACAACCCCACAGTACTCCCACAACCCCCTAGTACTCCCACAACCTTCCAGTACCCTCACAACCCCCCAGTACTCCCACAACCTCCCAATACTCCCACAACCCCCCAGTACTCCTACAACCCCTAGTACTCCCACAACCCCCCCAAGTACCCCCACAACCCCCCAGTATCCCCACAACCCCCCAGTACTCCCACAACCCCCCAGTACTCCCACAACCCCCAGTACTCCCACAACCCCCCAGTGCTCCCACAACCCCCAGTACTCCCAACACCCCCCAGTACCCTCACAACCCCCCAGTACCCCCACAACCCCTCCCAGTACTCCCACAACCCCATTACTCCCACAACCCCACAGTACTCCCACAACCCTTCAGTCGTCCCACAACCCCCCAGTACCCCGACAACCCCCCCAGTACTCCCACAACCCCTCAATATTCCTACAACCCCCCAGTACTCCCACAACCCCCCAGTACTCCCACAACCCCCACAACCCCCAGTACCCCCACAACCCCCCCAGTACTCCCACAACCCCCCAGTACTCCCACAACCCCCCAGTACTCCCACAACCCCCCAGTACCCCCACAACCCCCCCAGTACTCCAACCCCACCCAGTACTCCCACAACCCCCAGTGCTCCCACAACCCCCCAGTACTCCCACAACCCCCCAGTACCCCCACAACCACCCAGTACTCCCACAACCCCCCAGTACTCCACAACCCCCAGTACTCCCACAACCCTCCCAGTACACCCACAACCCCCCAAGTACTCCCACAACCCCCCAGTACTCCCACAACCCCACAATACTTCCACAACCCCCCTATTACTCCCCCCCAGTACTCCCACAACCCCCCAGTACTCCCACAACCCCCCAGTACTCCCGCAACTCCCCAGTACACCCACAACCCCCCAAGTACTCCCACAAC
The DNA here is from genome assembly GCF_038502225.1 of Cherax quadricarinatus. Taxonomy (NCBI): domain Eukaryota; kingdom Metazoa; phylum Arthropoda; class Malacostraca; order Decapoda; family Parastacidae; genus Cherax; species Cherax quadricarinatus. The sequence goes on along the minus strand of NC_091364.1, from coordinate 20,301,643 downwards.
CCCCCAGTCCTCCCACAACACCCCAGTACTCCCACAACCCCCCCCAGTACTCCCACAACCCCCCAGTACTCCCACAACCCCCCAAGTATTCCCACAACCCCCCAGTACTGCCACAACCCCCCAGTACACCCACAACTCCTCCCAGTACTCCCACAACCCCCCAGTACACCAAAAAACCCTCCCAGTACCCCCACAACCCCTCCCCGTACTCCCACAACCCCCCAGTACTCCCACAACCCCCCAGTACTCCCACAACCCCCCAGTACTCCCACAACCCCCCAGTACTCCCAACACCCCCCAGTACCCTCACAACCTCCCAGTACCCCCACAACCCCTCCCAGTACTCCCACAACCCCCCCAGTACTCCCACATCCCCACAGTACTCCCACAACCCCCCAGTACTCCCACAACCCCCCAGTACTCCCACAACCCCCAGTACTCCCACAACCCCCCCAGTACCCCCACAACCCCCCAAGTACCCCCACAACCCCCCAGTACTCCCACAACCCCCCAGTACTCCCACAACCTTCCAGTACTCCCATAACAACCCCAGTACACCCACAACCCCCAGTACTCCCACAACCCCACCAGTACTCCCACAACCCCCAGTACCCCCCCAACCCCCCAGTTCCCCCAACCCCTCCCAATACTCCCACAACCCCCAGTACCCCCACAACCCCTCCCAGTACTCCCACAACCCCCCCAGTACTCCCACAACCCCCCAGTACTCCCACAACCCCCAGTACTCTTACACCCCCCCCAGTACCCCCACAACCCCCCAGTACTCCCACAACCCCCCAGTACCCCCACAACCCCCCAATACCTTCACAACCCCCCAGTACCCCAACCCCCCAGTATCCCCACAACCCCCCAGTACCCCCACAACCCCCAGTACTCCCACAACCTCCCAGTACCCCCACAACCCCCCAGTACCCCCACAACCCCCCAGTACCCCCACAACTCCCCCAGTACTCCCAACACCCCCCAGTACCTTCACAACCCCCCAGTACTCCCACAACCCCCCAGCACTCCCACAACCCCCCAGTACACCCACAACCCCCCAGTACCCCCACAACCCCTCCCAGCACTCCCACAACCCTCCCAGTACTCCCACAACCCCCACCAGTACTCCCACAACCCTCTCAGTACTCCCACAATCCCCCAGTACACCCACAACCCTCCCAGTACTCCCACAACCCCCCAGTACACCCACAACCCTCCCAGTACTCCCACAACACCCCCCAGTACCTTCACAACCCCCCAGTACTCCCACAACCCCCACTGCGCTCCCACAACCCCCCCCAGTACTCCCACAACCCCCCAGTACCCCCACAACCCCTCCCAGCACTCCCACAACCCCCCAGTACTCCCACAACCCCCCCAGTACTCCCACAACCCCCCCAGTAACCCCACAACCCCCCAGTACCCCCCACAACCCCCCCGTCACCCCAGATCATACCATTGTTCAGTGAACACAGATAATAACCAGCATAATTTAAACCTTGAACATTGTCTCTTGTTGACAATAAAAATAATTCCTCTTTAGTATAAGAATCATAGATGATGTCAACATGACAAATAATATTTAGAAAAAAGAACATAAGATTGAACTTAGTATTATGACTAGCTAAAAATCATTTATAGAATTTTGATTGCCGTCATCCATGGGAACTTTACACATGATATAGTCACGGATTCACATATTACATATTCCCATATGTACAAAAATTGATACATAATATTACATGACTTATGAAAATTTATATTCACAGGAATTATATCAGTGTCAGACATGTCCATTAACTTACATAAGATTATAAAAATACCGAATTACTTTATTAAGCCTCGTCGCATCCCCATGCTCGATATACACATTGTTAAGCACATTCAATAACAAATATTTTTAGGACATTTTCAACCCCCCCCCCCCATTTACCTCAGATCATCATATTGAACAACGTCATATCATTGTTCATTGAACACAGAGACAAATAACCATCATAATTTAACGCTAGGACATAGTATCTTGGTGACAAGAAACATCTTACAATATTGTTATATACATACTGTTATGTGCACATTACAATTTGACATTAAGAAAAATAACACATGGTTGTACTTATTATTATGACCAACACAAAACCCTACTTATAGTTAAGAATGTCATCAATCATGGTAATATTTCTCCTGATATGTTCACAAACTCATTTGTTACATATATATATACGTACTATAGTCAAAATATAATATCACATGACATATGATTGAACAATATGTCCACAGGATTTATAACAGTGACCTACATGCCCGGTAACATATCTAAAAATATAAAAAAAGCGAACCAATTTGGTAAGCGCCCTCGCTTCCCCATGACCACCCATGATAAAACACGTCTACATTTAAAGCTTTGCTCCATCAAGAGAGTTTTCTATTTGAAATTTATGCCAGGAATACACTCATCCCCCCCCCCCCCTCTTCTGGCTGAGACCAATCCCATTCAACCTTTACACCATTAATTCTCGCAACCTACGCACATTCATACCTCTATACTGAACTGGAAATTTTATATCCCATCTCTTTCCATACACGACCTCATTCCTACACTTTGTTTTATAAAAATGTCCAGATAAAGCTCGTATTCGCACTTCCCCGTCCACCTCCCTCATAATCCACGATATATTAATATAATCCACTACCAAATACATGACCGCCCTTCTCACACTATCACCAACTCCCTCTATGTCCAAACTCAATGCTTTCAATACCATTAACCTACCTCCACCAACCATCTCTAAGCCTTTACGAAACCATAGACGTACCCTTGCAATGCCCTCACAAAAATACACCACATGATATGCAGTCTCCGCCTCCCCGCACAAAACACAACATGTGGACTGCACAAATCTCTTCTGATACAAACGTACTTTAGTGGGTAATATCCCATGTAAAAACCTATACATAGTTTCCCGCACCCTTGACTTTAAACGTAACTTGTGAAACGCACCCCAGACACCTGCCCAGTTATATAAAGGAAAGACACTCTCCCCCTCCATCACCTCGTTACCTCTCACAGTCCTCCCCAATACTCGCACCAACACTTTTCCCGGTATACTAACCCTCAATAAAAATCTCAACATACACATACACTCCTCCAATTCCCTACTCCCCCACCACTGCCGCACATCATCCATAACCTCACTCACCCTTACACCCCGATCCCCACCCAACCGTATATAACTATGTTTCACATACATACTTTTCAGTCTACTACACAGTGGAATTAATCCTAATCCTCCCCTCCCCAATGATGTCACGACTGTCTGCTTAAGACAATGATAACCATATCCCCAAATAAAACACAATACCTTCTTTTGGACCAACCTCACATCATTCTTCATCAACGGATAAACCACTGCCACATGCCACAATTTAGGGTAAATGATTGTGTTTATAACTATGACCCTCTGATGGATCGTCAGCCCACTCGTCCGTATTCCCCCCAATCTCCTTAATACTCCTTGCACAACCCTTACGGAGTTGGCCTCTCTAGCTTCTTGCTCTGCCCTTCTGTATAATACTCCACATACTTTAATTTGGTCTACTACCTGCCAACCATACTTTTGTCCCAAGTTCCCTCCCCCCCATGAACCAACCTCTAACAATTTAGACTTAACTGCATTAAGACGCATACCTGTTGCCCCACTAAATATCTCAACGATTCGACCTACATTCCTTAATCCCTCCTCTCCCCCAACTAAAACCGTCGTATCGTCAACATACCCAACTATACCAGGAGCACCCCACTGCCGTACCCCCCTTCATCTACCCCAACATTAATCATCCTATATAAAGGATCTTGTAGACATGCGAATAGGATCTGAGACATGGGGCATCCCTGTCTCAGTCCCCTACCCATACTAACTACTTTTCCCATACATCCATTGATTTGCACCTGTAGTACTGTGCCTTTGTATAATGTTTCCGCCCATCGGACAATTTCCTCGCCTAAACCCATACGCCTCATTGTCATCCATAACGTCTCTCGCTCTACACAGTCATAAGCAGCCTTCCAATCCAAAGCAAGTACACCCTCTCCACTCGTTCTACAATCATCTATGAAATCCTTAATTCTCCCATGTCCACTAATCATTGACTGCCCCGGCACACCCGTTTGTCCTTTATCTATAACTGTCCCAATAACACTACATAACCTATTGCTTAAAACCCTTGCAAACAATTTGTAATCACTGCACATTAAAGATCAACCTCTATAATCCAGGATGCTGTTCTGCACTTCCCCCTTCGGTATCATGACAACGACTCCTGTTCGTTGCGTCATACCCATGCATCTCTTTACCTTCATTTCATTTAACAAACGCACCAAGCATTCCTTCAAGACCTCCCAGTCACTTAAATAAAAATAATTTGGAATGCCATCAATCCCTGGCGCCTTCCTTACACTCATCCCCTGTAACGCCTTCAAAACCTCGTCTTCACTTATGGTTCCCTCTATCTCCACCCTGTCCTCTGGTTCCAGGATACGTGATATCCCTTCCTCCATAATATGCAAGTCCCCCATCTTCCTATTACCGCCTCTCATATATATATCTCAAACCATTCATCCACAAAACCACTCATACCTTCAGTCGTTACTAACCTCTGTCCCGCTGTGTACCCACCCACGTCCTGATGTTCCTCTAATTTTAACATATTCATTATATTTTGCTGGATATTTAATCGCTGCAGAACGCAAGCTGATGGCTTATCACCCCATAAAACATCCTCCAACCTGCACCTTAATCTTTCACCATCAAACCGTGCATTCTGCATCTCCAGCAATTGCGTCTTTATACCCTCGATCTCTGAAACCGGATATACTCCAAGACAAACATCATAACACTGTTTTAACTGCCCCTCCAAATACCTCTGTGTTACGCCCTTTGTGCATAATTTAAGAAGGGTCAATTGATTAGTGTGTAATTACGGCTTTTTTACTTAGTATTATATTACTGGTACCTTTATTCGTAGCTAAAATAAAGACTCCTAGTTTTATAATATTATCTGGCCATGAATTATTGATTTATTTTGTAGGATGTTTTGTGTTTATATGTTGAATTGCCTTGTGGTCGTTTATGCTTCACAAACTCACTCATTCCGAGGTGACGTCAAGCTAAGGAGTTTTACTCATGGCAGTTCATTCTCTCCTCCGGTAGAGAAAGCACCAAGCCACGGATCTCCCTTATTCACTTGTTGCAAACCTCAGGAGAACCTTTGAACCAGGATTCCTAGGTTCAACCAAGGTTGCTTGGATTACTTCAGTCTCCGAATACTTGATGGGTTGCGTCTGTGCAGTCAGCCATTTAAGTGAAGCAATACCCCACGTCTGAGTTCTCCAACTATTAAAGTCTCGTGATAGTCTCTAACCAGTTCTAGCTGTAGTGTATATGACTGACTGAGGAGGTGGTAAAGGCACCCTATTTAGTGAATCATTGATCTTGACTTTGATTATGAAATTACAGTGATTGTGTACATATGAATTTATAAGAAAAGGTATACCTAAATTTTATCAATTATTTAAATTACTAAGCGACTATAAGCTTAGTATTATATTGAATAAAACCAGATAAAGCATTATAGAACTTTTTGGCCTTATATTTATATGTGTGTATTTAAAAAGAGTAAGAAGACCTAAGTGGATCTTCACCTGTTGTTACTAACGGGTCTCCTCTCTGAAAAGAAAGGCTAAAAACGTAACAAGTGGGGGCCTGTCCGGGATGATATCCCTACTATATCTTCCCAAAGGAAGTTCACATACAGCAACTGGTTAACGAATTGACTTTGGATAAGTTAGATACTTTGAAACTGCAGACGTGCTGGCAGATAGCGAAGCATTTAGGGGTGACATATAAAAATCGTTATACCACAGAAACCATTCGGTCTATTATAAGTAATATCTTATTCCCCATACCTCCTGAAGTTTCTGAGTCACCTGATTCAGAGGTCGAAAGTCTAACATCCCAGCTGGATCACATGTCTCGAGTAAGTGATTTAGAGGCATCAGGTGGAGCTGGCAAATCAGCCCCTGGAAGTCCTACAAATTCCTTAGTTGCTGAGAGAATGTCAATGCCAGGAGCAGAGGAAATGTCACGTGACAAACTTCCCCTTGAAAGGGAAAATGAAGCAGGGGCTTCTAATAGTCCGTCGCCGAACTATGATGATGTGCGAGGAGCGGGAGCTCGGCCCAAGATACGACCGGAAGGGTTTCTTCCCCAGTCTCCACCAATTCCCTTGACACCTATCTCTCTGGACTATTTTAAGAGAATGGTGCATCTCATAAATCTGCAAATGGCTCAGTTAGAAGCACAGCGAAAACTGTATGAAGAAGAATTTGAGAGAGAGAAAATCCGTTATGAAAGACAACAAGCGGAGAGAGATGTTAGACTGACGGTTTCCCCGAACCTCTCCTTTGATTTACATAAGGCAGCATGTTTAGTGCCTCGGTTCAGTGAAGCTGACCTTGACACCTATTTTCACACCTTTGAGAACCAGGCAAGGGGGATGCAATTGCCTAAGGAATATTGGGCCACTCAATTGCACACAACTTTAATTGGTAAGGCTCAAAAATGTACAGCTACTCTGCCTTATGATAAGTATGTGAATTATGAGGTCGTTAAAAAAATAATTTTGGAACTTGCTCCCATTGAGCTACCAACAGACTTTCCGTACCCTACAATGGCTACCCGGGCAAACGTGGGTAGACTTTGCCCATCAGAAGAAGGTAGCCCTGGAAAGGTGGTTAAGGGCCTCGGGCTGTGACTCTGTGGAAAGCTTAACTCAGTTAATATTACAGGAAGAGTTTAATAATGCCCTGTCGGGAGACTTGTGTAAGTTTTTAATTGATCATCAGACTTTGGACGTTTTAACTTCCGCCTCGCTCGCTGATCATTACGAAATCTCCTCTCAGTTAATGAGAGATAAATCCCCTCGAGAGAAAGTAAGGAGAACACCCCCTAGGGATTGGCGATACCGGCCAAGAGAAGAGATTCGCCAGAAATTACCTCCCCATCAGGTGGCTCCTTACGCCGTTCTTAAACCTAATGCTGGGGAACATTTCGATACTAAGCCCCACCTGGAGGCGGATAAAGCAAGGAAGAAACCTACCTGCTCCTACTGTCAGAAGAAAGGGCATGTGAGAAGCCTCTGTTACAAGCTAGAAAGAGACAGGAAGAATAAAGTTCTAGATGTGGTTCCTGTACAGATGACGTCTACCAGGTCCCAGGGACAGCTGGACCCATGGATGGAGCAAGATTCAGCCGGTCAAAAGGTTCCCACTTCTAGATGACTGACTCCCTCAATCATGTCCAAAAAGAAAGTGAGGCAATGAGTCCTTATTTTTCTATCGGTAAGGCCGGGGCTACCAAAGCCCAACTCGTTGAAGTAAAGTCTTATAGAGACACCAGGAGCTACCTAACTTTGTTGAGGGAAGGTGTTCTCTCTTTGAATGACTCTACCTATACCAAGATAGACGTGCTTTTAGAGGCGTATGGAGGGACCGTGTCTCGGGTTCCTCTCCATAAAATATACTTGAAAATAGGTTCTTATGACGGATATGCAGTGGTAGGTATATCAGAAACAGAATTTCCCATTAGGTCAGTAGACTTGCTTGTCGGAAACGACTTGGGCCTGGGAGGAATCTGTAAAGAACCTCTCGTCATAGAGAAAACCTCAGCTGAAAATTTTCCCCTTAGGGCTTGCAAGGAGGGTCCACTTTTATTACCTCTCGCCGTAGTTACGAGAGCCATGCCAAAGTCCCGTTCACTCCCTTCGTCTTTGAGCAATAATCCCTCTGATTGGGGCCTGGATCTATTGTTTAGCGATGCTCACATGCCAGAAGCTGAAGATAAGTTACCAGAAATTAGTACATTCGATCTAACTGCCTTGCGCATTAATGATTTTAAGCAAGAAAATTTGATCCAAGAACAGCGAGAAGACTCTTCTTTGGAGGGAGTAAGAGGACTAGCCATTACTGAAACTGAGGCGGCAGATGTAAAAGATTGCTTCTATTATAGTAATGGTCTTCTTATGAGGAAAATTCCTACAAGTGCCCCAGGTATTAATTTATGTGCTACGAAACAGGTACTGGTTTTACCGGGAAGATTCCGAACTCTGGCTCTGGAAGTGGCCCATAATAGTCCAATGGGGGGACATCTGGGGATACGGAAGACACTGAGAACGTTGTCTCGATATTTTTTCTGGCCCAAGATGAAAGAGACGGTGGTAGAGTACCTTCGAAATTGCCCGGTTTGCCAGAAAATAGGTAAACCAGCACAGACACCGCCACCTGCTCCCCTCATTCCTATTGCAGTAGAAGGAGAACCTTTTACTCGTTTGATAATCGATTGTGTGGGGCCCCTTCCTAAAACCAGGTTGGGTAATCAATACCTGTTGACTATAATGGATACTGCCACCAGGTATCCTGAAGCTGTTCCATTAAGAAAAATAAATGCTCGAGCTATAGTAAGGGCTCTAATTCGATTCTTTTCCCAGGTAGGGTTGCCTCGGGAAATTCAATCAGACCAAGGCTCTAATTTTACTTCCAAAGTGTTCCGAGAAGCATTATCTAGACTCGGTATTAGACCCTTACTCTCTACAGCTTATAGACCTCAAACCCAGGGGGCCTTAGAGAGATTTCACCAAACTTTAAAGTTCATGATGCGTGCTTATTGTGAGCAGTTCTCTAAGGATTGGGATGAGGGAATCCCTTTTCTCCTCCTCGCAATCAGGGAGAGTGAGCAAGAAAGTTTAGGGTACAGCCCCTTTGAGCTAATATATGGACATGCAGTACGAGGACCATTAGCCGTGTTAAAGGAAGTATGGTCCGGAAGGGCCGATCCACCTTTGTATTTATCGCCATCTTTAATGCAAGAGCACTTGTCCTTCACGAGGAGCCTGGCTTTAGAAAATATAGCAAAAGCTCAGACTAAAATGAAGCAGCGTTTCGATAAGAAGGCTGCTCTACGCTCTTTTCAAGTAGGGGATAAAGTTTTAGCTCTAAAATTGGTTCCTGGACATACACTACAGCCCAGGTATGAAGGACCCATGGAGATAGTAAGGAAACTGAGTAAGGTAAATTACTTAGTTCGTACTCCAGGTAAAAAGAAGTCCAACCATGCCTACCATGTAAATCAGTTGAAAAGGTATTATGGGGGAACATCGCCCACTACTTCCATTCTACCACAAGAAGAGGATACATGCCTTACAGATTGTTCTAGAGGGGTAGAAGTGCGTCTAAAAAATTCAGAAGTGTTGAGCGCTATGGACCAGTTTTTATGTAACTTAAGAGATGACCAAGCTAGAAAGATTAAAGAGTTGCTAATGGCTTATCCGAGTTTATTCGGAGACGTCCCCCAAACGTTGCACTCTGGGGACACATGATGTGGATGTACAAGGTGCTCTGCCAATCAAGCAAGCCCCGTATCGAACGAGCCCAGTGAAAAATAAGGCACTTAGAGAGGAAATAGATTTTCTGTTAACTCACGGTTTGATCGAATGCAGCAAAAGTCCGTGGGCTTCGCCCTGTGTCCTCGTGGCTAAAGCAGATGGATCTTATCGTATGTGTACAGATTACCGGAAGGTCAACTCCGTGACCTTACCAGATGGGTATCCTCTACCTAAGGTAGACGATTTAATAGATAAAGTCTCCAGGGCTAAATATGTGAGTAGACTAGAGCTGTTACGAGGTTATTACCAAGTACCACTGTCAACACGAGCCCAAGAGATATCGTCTTTTACTGTTCCTGGTGGTCTATTTAACTATTTAGTTATGCCCTTCGGCCTCTGTAATGCGGGGTCTACCTTTCAGAGGCTGATGAATAGTCTAACTTATGAGCTGGAAGGTGTGGAAGCTTATTTGGATGATTTAGTAGTGATAAGTGAAGAGTGGGGACAGCATGTGTCTAGGCTAGAAGCACTTCTGAAAAAATTAGAATACAATTTTACGGTTAATTTAGCCAAGTGTGAGTTTGGGCAAGCCCGAATAAAATACCTTGGCATCAGTATCGGCCAAGGAACAGTAGCTCCTCTTAATGCTATGATCAAAGCCATTTCAGAATTCCCTGTACCTCGGGACAGAAAAGGAGTACAAAGATTTCTAGGGATGGCCGGCAACTACTGCCAGCTCTGCCCCAACTTCTCTCAGGCGGCAGCTCCCCTCTTTGAATTAACCAGTTCTAAAGTTACATTCTGCTGGGCCTCAGAATGTGACATGGCTTTTAGAAAATTGAAACGATTACTTGAATCGTCACCAGTATTACAAAGTCCAAATTTTGATGTCCCCTTTTCATTGCACGTAGATGCCAGTAGCTATGCTGTGGGAGCAGTCTTGTTACAACCCTCATCCTCCTCTAATATTCTTCATCCTATTTGCTATTTTTCTGCTAAATTAAAGTCCCACCAGTTAAATTATGCAACGGTAGAGAAAGAAGCATTAGCTTTAGTGTTATCTTTAGAGCACTTTGAAGTTTACCTGGGCACTACTACCCACAAAATCAGTCAATTCAGACCATAACCCTTTGACCTTTATTAATACTATGAAGTCGAAGAATGCCCGGATTCAGAGATGGGCTCTTCGAATTCAACCCTTTTCAATAAGTATTAACCACATACGTGGCCAGGATAATGTAACTGCTGACGCTTCCCGCCCTTAAGGATAAGTCAGATATTCCCTTTTTCTTTTTTTTTCTTTTCAAATAATTAATATTGGTTTTGTGTTTAATATTTTGACTTTTGCCATCAACAGTAAGAAGATTGCTGTAACAAAAATAGGAGTCCTTATGGAGTTGAGATCCAGGAGGTCAGTCTGGCAGAAGCTGAGAATATACACTGCTTTGGCCATGTGTCCTGTTGTGTTCCCATGACGTCCTCAGCTTCTGACGTCGCCAGAGGTCAACTACTGTGTGTTTACCTCTAAGAGATGGAGCAAAGTTTAAAATTTCGTTTCCTGACTCCTGCTTCATGGTGACCCTGAAAAATCTTTTTTACTCTGAAGGACGTTGTCTTTGCAATTGCCTGGATATATAGTATAGAATGGAGGCATTGTGTGCCTGGTATGAGTTGAAGTCTATTGGTGCGACAGTCAGTCGTACGGGAGGAGTGTTACGCCCTTTGTGCATAATTTAAGAAGGGTCAATTGATTAGTGTGTAATTACGGCTTTTTCACTTAGTATTATATTACTGGTACCTTTATTCGTAGCTAAAATAAAGACTCCTAGTTTTATAATATTATCTGGCCATGAATTATTGATTTATTTTGTAGGATGTTTTGTGTTTATATGTTGAATTGTCTTGTGGTGGTTTATGCTTCACAAACTCACTCATTCCGAGGTGACGTCAAGCTAGGCAGTTTTACTCATAGCAGTTCATTCTCACCTCTGGTAGAGAAAACACCAAGCCACGGAGCTCCCTTATTCTCTTGTTGCAAGTCTCAGGAGAACCTTTGAACCAGGATTCCTAGGTTCAACCAAGGTTGCTTGGATTACTTCAGTCTGGGAATACTTGACGGGTTGCGTCTGTGCAGTCAGCCGTTTAAGTGAAGCAATATACCACGTCTGAGTTCTCCAAGTATTAAAGTGTGGTGATAGTCTAACCAGTTCTAGCTGTAGTGTATATAATTGACTGAGGAGGTGGTAAAGACACCCTCTCTAGTGTTTTATTGATCTTCACTTTGATTATGAAAGATTGAGACACTTATGCAGCATATGGGAATCTTTATTCAGGAAACGTTTCGCCACACAGTGGCTTCATCAGTCCAATACAAAGAGGAAGGTGTAAGGAGAGGAGGAGAATGAGGTAATCAGTCCCTCAACCTGGAGTCGATGTGTTCAGTCCATCAATCTTGTAGAATGTACAGCATAGGGCCGTAGACGTGGCTTATATACTGTAGTGAGGTGAGGTGAAGCAGATGGAGGCGGGGTCATAGTGGTACCATCCACTAGTCGAAGTAGGTCTTCGTCCAAAGGTTGAACAAGTGTTGAAGAATTCTTTGTAACAAGATCCCATGATGCTGCTGTGTCTGACAGTTGTGATGAGTGGTTTGAAAAACCGACAAGTTGAAGATTGAGACACTTATGCAGCATATGGGAATCTTTATTCAGGAAACGTTTCGCCACACAGTGGCTTCATCAGTCCAATACAAAGAGGAAGGTGTAAGGAGAGGAGGAGAATGAGGTAATCAGTCCCTCAACCTGGAGTCGATGTGTTCAGTCCATCAATCTTGTAGAATGTACAGCATAGGGCCGTAGACGTGGCTTATATACTGTAGTGAGGTGAGGTGAAGCAGATGGAGGCGGGGTCATAGTGGTACCATCCACTAGTCGAAGTAGGTCTTCGTCCAAAGGTTGAACAAGTGTTGAAGAATTCTTTGTAACAAGATCCCATGATGCTGCTGTGTCTGACAGTTGTGATGAGTGGTTTGAAAAACCGACAAGTTGAAGATTGAGACACTTATGCAGCATATGGGAATCTTTATTCAGGAAACGTTTCGCCACACAGTGGCTTCATCAGTCCAATACAAAGAGGAAGGTGTAAGGAGAGGAGGAGAATGAGGTAATCAGTCCCTCAACCTGGAGTCGATGTGTTCAGTCCATCAATCTTGTAGAATGTACAGCATAGGGCCGTAGACGTGGCTTATATACTGTAGTGAGGTGAGGTGAAGCAGATGGAGGCGGGGTCATAGTGGTACCATCCACTAGTCGAAGTAGGTCTTCGTCCAAAGGTTGAACAAGTGTTGAAGAATTCTTTGTAACAAGATCCCATGATGCTGCTGTGTCTGACAGTTGTGATGAATGGTTTGAAAAACCGACAAGTTGAAGATTGAGACACTTATGCAGCATATGGGAATCTTTATTCAGGAAACGTTTCGCCACACAGTGGCTTCATCAGTCCAATACAAAGAGGAAGGTGTAAGGAGAGGAGGAGAATGAGGTAATCAGTCCCTCAACCTGGAGTCGATGTGTTCAGTCCATCAATCTTGTAGAATGTACAGCATAGGGCCGTAGACGTGGCTTATATACTGTAGTGAGGTGAGGTGAAGCAGATGGAGGCGGGGTCATAGTGGTACCATCCACTAGTCGAAGTAGGTCTTCGTCCAAAGGTTGAACAAGTGTTGAAGAATTCTTTGTAACAAGATCCCATGATGCTGCTGTGTCTGACAGTTGTGATGAATGGTTTGAAAAACCGACAAGTTGAAGATTGAGACACTTATGCAGCATATGGGAATCTTTATTCAGGAAACGTTTCGCCACACAGTGGCTTCATCAGTCCAATACAAAGAGGAAGGTGTAAGGAGAGGAGGAGAATGAGGTAATCAGTCCCTCAACCTGGAGTCGATGTGTTCAGTCCATCAATCTTGTAGAATGTACAGCATAGGGCCGTAGACGTGGCTTATATACTGTAGTGAGGTGAGGTGAAGCAGATGGAGGCGGGGTCATAGTGGTACCATCCACTAGTCGAAGTAGGTCTTCGTCCAAAGGTTGAACAAGTGTTGAAGAATTCTTTGTAACAAGATCCCATGATGCTGCTGTGTCTGACAGTTGTGATGAATGGTTTGAAAAACCGACAAGTTGAAGATTGAGACACTTATGCAGCATATGGGAATCTTTATTCAGGAAACGTTTCGCCACACAGTGGCTTCATCAGTCCAATACAAAGAGGAAGGTGTAAGGAGAGGAGGAGAATGAGGTAATCAGTCCCTCAACCTGGAGTCGATGTGTTCAGTCCATCAATCTTGTAGAATGTACAGCATAGGGCCGTAGACGTGGCTTATATACTGTAGTGAGGTGAGGTGAAGCAGATGGAGGCGGGGTCATAGTGGTACCATCCACTAGTCGAAGTAGGTCTTCGTCCAAAGGTTGAACAAGTGTTGAAGAATTCTTTGTAACAAGATCCCATGATGCTGCTGTGTCTGACAGTTGTGATGAATGGTTTGAAAAACCGACAAGTTGAAGATTGAGACACTTATGCAGCATATGGGAATCTTTATTCAGGAAACGTTTCGCCACACAGTGGCTTCATCAGTCCAATACAAAGAGGAAGGTGTAAGGAGAGGAGGAGAATGAGGTAATCAGTCCCTCAACCTGGAGTCGATGTGTTCAGTCCATCAATCTTGTAGAATGTACAGCATAGGGCCGTAGACGTGGCTTATATACTGTAGTGAGGTGAGGTGAAGCAGATGGAGGCGGGGTCATAGTGGTACCATCCACTAGTCGAAGTAGGTCTTCGTCCAAAGGTTGAACAAGTGTTGAAGAATTCTTTGTAACAAGATCCCATGATGCTGCTGTGTCTGACAGTTGTGATGAATGGTTTGAAAAACCGACAAGTTGAAGATTGAGACACTTATGCAGCATATGGGAATCTTTATTCAGGAAACGTTTCGCCACACAGTGGCTTCATCAGTCCAATACAAAGAGGAAGGTGTAAGGAGAGGAGGAGAATGAGGTAATCAGTCCCTCAACCTGGAGTCGATGTGTTCAGTCCATCAATCTTGTAGAATGTACAGCATAGGGCCGTAGACGTGGCTTATATACTGTAGTGAGGTGAGGTGAAGCAGATGGAGGCGGGGTCATAGTGGTACCATCCACTAGTCGAAGTAGGTCTTCGTCCAAAGGTTGAACAAGTGTTGAAGAATTCTTTGTAACAAGATCCCATGATGCTGCTGTGTCTGACAGTTGTGATGAGTGGTTTGAAAAACCGACAAGTTGAAGATTGAGACACTTATGCAGCATATGGGAATCTTTATTCAGGAAACGTTTCGCCACACAGTGGCTTCATCAGTCCAATACAAAGAGGAAGGTGTAAGGAGAGGAGGAGAATGAGGTAATCAGTCCCTCAACCTGGAGTCGATGTGTTCAGTCCATCAATCTTGTAGAATGTACAGCATAGGGCCGTAGACGTGGCTTATATACTGTAGTGAGGTGAGGTGAAGCAGATGGAGGCGGGGTCATAGTGGTACCATCCACTAGTCGAAGTAGGTCTTCGTCCAAAGGTTGAACAAGTGTTGAAGAATTCTTTGTAACAAGATCCCATGATGCTGCTGTGTCTGACAGTTGTGATGAATGGTTTGAAAAACCGACAAGTTGAAGATTGAGACACTTATGCAGCATATGGGAATCTTTATTCAGGAAACGTTTCGCCACACAGTGGCTTCATCAGTCCAATACAAAGAGGAAGGTGTAAGGAGAGGAGGAGAATGAGGTAATCAGTCCCTCAACCTGGAGTCGATGTGTTCAGTCCATCAATCTTGTAGAATGTACAGCATAGGGCCGTAGACGTGGCTTATATACTGTAGTGAGGTGAGGTGAAGCAGATGGAGGCGGGGTCATAGTGGTACCATCCACTAGTCGAAGTAGGTCTTCGTCCAAAGGTTGAACAAGTGTTGAAGAATTCTTTGTAACAAGATCCCATGATGCTGCTGTGCCTTCCTCTTTGTATTGGACTGATGAAGCCACTGTGTGGCGAAACGTTTCCTGAATAAAGATTCCCATATGCTGCATAAGTGTCTCAATCTTCAACTTGTCGGTTTTTCAAACCATTCATCACAACTGTCAGACACAGCAGCATCATGGGATCTTGTTACAAAGAATTCTTCAACACTTGTTCAACCTTTGGACGAAGACCTACTTCGACTAGTGGATGGTACCACTATGACCCCGCCTCCATCTGCTTCACCTCACCTCACTACAGTATATAAGCCACGTCTACGGCCCTATGCTGTACATTCTACAAGATTGATGGACTGAACACATCGACTCCAGGTTGAGGGACTGATTACCTCATTCTCCTCCTCTCCTTACACCTTCCTCTTTGTATTGGACTGATGAAGCCACTGTGTGGCGAAACGTTTCCTGAATAAAGATTCCCATATGCTGCATAAGTGTCTCAATCTTCAACTTGTCGGTTTTTCAAACCATTCATCACAACTGTCAGACACAGCAGCATCATGGGATCTTGTTACAAAGAATTCTTCAACACTTGTTCAACCTTTGGACGAAGACCTACTTCGACTAGTGGATGGTACCACTATGACCCCGCCTCCATCTGCTTCACCTCACCTCACTACAGTATATAAGCCACGTCTACGGCCCTATGCTGTACATTCTACAAGATTGATGGACTGAACACATCGACTCCAGGTTGAGGGACTGATTACCTCATTCTCCTCCTCTCCTTACACCTTCCTCTTTGTATTGGACTGATGAAGCCACTGTGTGGCGAAACGTTTCCTGAATAAAGATTCCCATATGCTGCATAAGTGTCTCAATCTTCAACTTGTCGGTTTTTCAAACCATTCATCACAACTGTCAGACACAGCAGCATCATGGGATCTTGTTACAAAGAATTCTTCAACACTTGTTCAACCTTTGGACGAAGACCTACTTCGACTAGTGGATGGTACCACTATGACCCCGCCTCCATCTGCTTCACCTCACCTCACTACAGTATATAAGCCACGTCTACGGCCCTATGCTGTACATTCTACAAGATTGATGGACTGAACACATCGACTCCAGGTTGAGGGACTGATTACCTCATTCTCCTCCTCTCCTTACACCTTCCTCTTTGTATTGGACTGATGAAGCCACTGTGTGGCGAAACGTTTCCTGAATAAAGATTCCCATATGCTGCATAAGTGTCTCAATCTTCAACTTGTCGGTTTTTCAAACCATTCATCACAACTGTCAGACACAGCAGCATCATGGGATCTTGTTACAAAGAATTCTTCAACACTTGTTCAACCTTTGGACGAAGACCTACTTCGACTAGTGGATGGTACCACTATGACCCCGCCTCCATCTGCTTCACCTCACCTCACTACAGTATATAAGCCACGTCTACGGCCCTATGCTGTACATTCTACAAGATTGATGGACTGAACACATCGACTCCAGGTTGAGGGACTGATTACCTCATTCTCCTCCTCTCCTTACGCCTTCCTCTTTGTATTGGACTGATGAAGCCACTGTGTGGCGAAACGTTTCCTGAATAAAGATTCCCATATGCTGCATAAGTGTCTCAATCTTCAACTTGTCGGTTTTTCAAACCATTCATCACAACTGTCAGACACAGCAGCATCATGGGGTCTTGTTACAAAGAATTCTTCAACACTTGTTCAACCTTTGGACGAAGACCTACTTCGACTAGTGGATGGTACCACTATGACCCCGCCTCCATCTGCTTCACGTCACCTCACTACAGTATATAAGCCACGTCTACGGCCCTATGCTGTACATTCTACAAGATTGATGGACTGAACACATCGACTCCAGGTTGAGGGACTGATTACCTCATTCTCCTCCTCTCCTTACACCTTCCTCTTTGTATTGGACTGATGAAGCCACTGTGTGGCGAAACGTTTCCTGAATAAAGATTCCCATATGCTGCATAAGTGTCTCAATCTTCAACTTGTCGGTTTTTCAAACCATTCATCACAACTGTCAGACACAGCAGCATCATGGGGTCTTGTTACAAAGAATTCTTCAACACTTGTTCAACCTTTGGACGAAGACCTACTTCGACTAGTGGATGGTACCACTATGACCCCGCCTCCATCTGCTTCACGTCACCTCACTACAGTATATAAGCCACGTCTACGGCCCTATGCTGTACATTCTACAAGATTGATGGACTGAACACATCGACTCCAGGTTGAGGGACTGATTACCTCATTCTCCTCCTCTCCTTACACCTTCCTCTTTGTATTGGACTGATGAAGCCACTGTGTGGCGAAACGTTTCCTGAATAAAGATTCCCATATGCTGCATAAGTGTCTCAATCTTCAACTTGTCGGTTTTTCAAACCATTCATCACAAATCCCTTCGGTACTTGAAATTATGCTCTTGTAAAAATATGACCTGTATTCCATGTCTCTTTAAAAAGTCGCTAAAGATCCTGCGCTTTGCATCGGCCGTTAGGCCATTAACATTTAAAAATGCTATCGGGGGCTTACCAATCGATCGATGCCTCAACTATGTGCATACCCTCATCTGCACTTTCAACTTAATGCACTTCAACCACAACCTCACAAATCCTCTGTGGTTGCCCATCCCCACCACCCACATTGCACTCCTCATGAATTCCAGCCTTATCTGCAGATGTCCCATCCGACACCATACGTAGTGTTCCGTCCCTATTCTGATCCTCCAAGAATCCCTGTATAACAGTGTCTATTGCAGCTGAAACTTCACTACCCAATTCACCCTGTCTCACCTCATCCTCTATACACATGGTCTCAATCACCTGAGAGACCTCCGGTAATGTTACACATTCCACTGGATTGTCCTCCACGATTTCACTCCATGCCCTGTGGGCCCGAGGATGCTCCCGTGTTGACTGGGTCATCACCTCTCTCTCCTTCTCCACTCCTTTCCCTTCTCCATGTGTCTCAGGTGACTATCGTCGAAGATACATCGCAGCCAAATGATCATACGCTCCACACAGTCTGCATGTTCTTTTCTGCCCCGCATATGTGACATACACCTGAGTTCTAAAGTCACTCAGTGTCACATATGATGGTATAGATTTGCGCAAGGACATCTTAAGGGTAAAGGATACCTCACGCAGTCCAGCATACATTCCCTCAGACCACCTTCCAACTGTTGCCTGATGTATAACACCAAACTCTTCGAAAGTTGCTTTTATGTCTTACTCATCCGCCTCAAATGGGACGTTCCGTATCTTTACCCAAGTATAATACTTGGATACGTCCCTCATACGTACTTCTAAACCAGGGTTAACCAGCATACATACATCCTGGCACTTTTCCACCATTTTGTCATATACAGCAGCCGTCACGAATTTCACAAAGATTCTTGTAGCTCCATTCAAAGCAATTCCATACAAATCGTCGTTGTTGATGCAGTAGGTATCTCCTAAGATGGCAGGCAGCATAACTGACGCATTGGTGTTATAAACTGCGCCTTTCAACACCTCAATACACAGTGTTTATCCTCCTCCTGGTAGTCTGCGCCATTTTGCAAAATTCGCTCAGGGCTACCAACTGTAGCGAGTGCAGCAGCAACGTCCGTCCTCCACCAGTGGTGTTTGACGAATGCAGGAGCAAAGGCGAAGCACAACCTCTCGGCTCGAAAGCGAAGAGGTCAATGTAAACAGTCAATTAGGTGGCTGTTGACGAGCCTTGAACAGCTTTGCGCAATGGCTGCCCGTAGTGTGTTCGCCCAACAAACTTTTTTTTATAGTCTTTTATCTAACATTTGCAGGTTTTCTGTTGTAATATAACATAACTTAGCCTAACGCAGCCCGTCCTAACATAACGAGACCAGACCTAACCCAGCCCAGCCTAACCTAACGTAACCAGACCTGACCTAACTCAGCCCAGCCTAACCTAACAAAACCAGACCTGACCTAACCCAGCCCAACCTAACATAACCAGACCTGACCTAACCCAGCCTAACTGTAAACAAATAAAAATGTGATTTATCTATAAGGAGGATGGGTTGGCACGAGCCATAATCAATCTACAGCAGAGGCAGTAAGCTTAACACTTATATACTGGAGCAGAAGAGATATAAATCTGTCACAAGTTAGCTAGACCCATTAGTGGAAGTAGATCATGACCAAAAGTTTGGTGATAAATTAGCAATAGAGACACAAAAGTTATTTTCTGTACCAAGATTCTCCTTTGTATGGACTGATGAAGTCACTGTGTGGCGAAACGTTTCCTCAATAAAGATACCCAAGAGTTGCACATGTGTCTAATTTATCAACTGGTCGGTTCTCTGAACCATTCATCTACACCAAGATTCCAAAGTGTTACTATAACAGACAAGTATCATTATATTACAAGACTACAGTACCGTTAATAATGGAAAAAAAAACCTGCTTGTTGACCTCTGGCCTGAACGTTGGGCAGGACTTCCACTACTGTGTTCTGCCAACCAGTAACGATTCCTTTAACTGATGCATCTCTACTGCTCCAGTGTATAAGCTTCAAACTTCCTGCTGGTGCTTTAGGTTGATCAGGCTATGGTACTGACAAATTTAAATCAAGTTTGAAGGATGATTGCTTCGTCTTCCACTGTCTCCAGTATGTAATCTCGGTAAGGAATTGAATAAGCAACTAGTTAGTAATACGTATTCATGAGGAAGGTAACTCAGGTATTGCACATGTTTCTTATTCATTAACTTCTTGGTATTCCATTAATGTAATGATGCAAGAAGTTGATAAATTAGACATATGTGCCACACTTGGGTATCTTAATTATAGAAATGTTTCGTCACACATTGGCTTCCTCAGTCCAAAAGAGAGAAGAATGGCTGAAGATCAGAAGTATTTTGAGGTAATCAGTCCCTCAGCCTGGAGTAGCATATGTGCAAATAAGTGTGGTAAATTTGTCCAAGGTAACACCGCCTACTACCGCTTCACCAGTTTGCATTATATAAGCCCCATACTCGTACACATGCTGTATTCTTATCAAGATTGATGAACTGATTACATCGACTCTGGGCTGAGGGACTGATTACCTCAAACTCCTGATCTCTAAACATTCTTCTCTGTATTGGGTTGAGGAAGGCACTGTGTGGCGAAACGTTTCTACAATACAGATTCCTAAGTGTTGCACATGTCTAATTTATCAACTTGTCGGTTCTCTGAGCCATTTATCTACATGTAAGAAGTTGTTGACCATTGTTGTGAAAGAGGTCGAGTGGCGCTAGGTGCTAAGAGTACCATAAATGTCAATAAAACGTCTTCGTCATAAAGAACCTTCATCCCCAGTCACTAGTTCGTAACACAGCATCGATCTGGCAAACTCGGCCACCCACTGAGCACTTGAAGGCCGCACAACATCATGAGCACATTATTACACCACTAGAGCTACATGGAAGGAATTCAGCGTGAAATTAGTTTGTAAAATAAATTCTAATCATTAAATGGCAATTTCTCGAGGGTAGTAGGTGTCTTGGCTGAAGGTTTCAGTGAGTATTGAATATTTCGTTGATTCAGAGCAACTGGAGGCACTTTCTGACAGTTCTTTCTTAAGCTTATTCAGAGTAATTGTTGGCACTTTGACAGTTCTTTCTTAAGCTTATTCAGAGCAATTGTTGGCACTTTCTGACAGTTCTTTCTTAAGCTTATTCAGAGTAATCGGAGGCACTTTCTGACAGTTCTTTCTTAAGCTTATTCAGAGTAATTGGAGGCACTTTCTGACATAATTGTTTTGTTAAAATACGTATATATCACACTTTTAATCGAAACTACTGCTACAATTACATTTTTTGGGGTAACATTATACCAAATCATATACTATATTAATTAGGCTGCCAGAAACTAGTCTCCGCATTCGATATAACTTTATTATTAATTTAAAGAATGTGTTCAAAAATGCAATTTTCCTGAAACAATTACTAAAATGAACAGAAAGCTGCACTCCGCTGCCAGACTGCCAATTAATGAAAGTATAATCTACATTCTGTATAAATCCATTTGTTTGTAGAACTACAGGGGAAACTATATTTTACACCTAACACTAAGTGACCAACCGGGCTGTGGTTCATACGTCAGCTTGCTTGCCGTCAGCAGTAACAGCCTGGTTGATCAGACCCTGATCCACCATGAGGCCTGGTTTCAGACAGAGCCGCGGGGGTGTTGACCCCTGAAACAATCTCCAGGTAAACTCCAGGTAAGTGATATCCTGTTAAAGAAAGTAACCAGATCACCTAACCTAGCAGAAATGTTGCAAACAATAGCTACTAGTAGGCAGATTCTGTCTAATTTTAGTTAAGTTGAGACTATACAATATGGAATAATTGCAGCTTAGTGTCTCACGAAATCGTAATGACACAATTGCAAATAAACTATACCACGGGAGGGGATAGAACCCGCGATCAGAGAGTCTCAAAACTCCAGACCGACGCGTTAGCCACTGCACCAGGTAGCCCAGTGGCTAACGCGACGGTCTGAAGTTTTGAGACTCTCTGATCGCGGGTTCTATCCCCGCCCGTGATATGGTTTGCAGCTTAGTGGTATAGTATACTATCAACATATTTTGTACACAAAGTAGTAGGCCACCATAATCTATATAAATAAGCAAAGATCAGTAGCAGATACAGAGAGGGGGGGGAGAGTATAGGCTAATCTTCTGGAGTAACTGAGGAGACCTCTGATGGTAACTAATGCAACGAAATCATCAGATCACTAACGATAATTAAAGACGTAGACATAGTGTGGCTGCAGCTCAGTCTTCTTGAATACATCAATGACAATGTGTGAGGTATCGAACTGGAAGACAGCAAAGGTCCTGAACTAGAGACAAGCGTCAATAATGATTGTGATATGCAGACTGGTTGATGTCTATGCAAAAGAGCTGTTGGGTTGTCTTGGGGAAAGTAGGGAAAAATATGCTTCTTACCTAAATAAACGAAAGGTAAGTTTGTTTAATATACTTACCTTTAAAAGGAAAATATAAAAATAAAACAAAAAAACAGAAAATAAAACGTGAAAATAAAACAATTACTCCACCAGAGGAATAAGTTCACATCTGTGGAGGTGTTTTTGGGGACGTATAAGTCAGAGATATTGATGACGTTCTACATGAAGCTGTGAAACTAATACATGTAGCTTAAGGGTCTAGACCGCTGCGATGTGACAGGAAGACCAACTGATGAGTTAGTGAAGGTTGACCAGGAGGAGGAGGAGGTGGCAACATGGTGGTTCAGAGGCTACCGTGTCTCAGGCACTCCAGGAGGAGGAGGCAACATGGTGGTTCAGAGGCTACCGTGTCTCAGGCACTCCAGGAGGAGGCAACATGGTGGTTCAGAGGCTACCGTGTCTCAGGCACTCCAGGAGGAGGAGGAGGCAACATGGTGGTTCAGAGGCTACCGTGTCTCAGGCACTCCAGGAGGAGGAGGAGGCAACATGGTGGTTCAGAGGCTACCGTGTCTCAGGCACTCCAGGAGGAGGAGGAGGCAACATGGTGGTTCAGAGGCTACCGTGTCTCAGGCACTCCAGGAGGAGGCAACATGGTGGTTCAGAGGCTACCGTGTCTCAGGCACTCCAGGAGGAGGCAACATGGTGGTTCAGAGGCTACCGTGTCTCAGGCACTCCAGGAGGAGGAGGAGGCAACATGGTGGTTCAGAGGCTACCGTGTCTCAGGCACTCCAGGAGGAGGAGGAGGCAACATGGTGGTTCAACATGGTGGTTCAGAGGCTACCGTGTCTCAGGCACTCCAGGAGGAGGAGGAGGAGGCAACATGGTGGTTCAGAGGCTACCGTGTCTCAGGCACTCCAGGAGGAGGAGGAGGCAACATGGTGGTTCAGAGGCTACCGTGTCTCAGGCACTCCAGGAGGAGGAGGAGGAGGCAACATGGTGGTTCAGAGACTACCGTGTCTCAGGCACTCCAGGAGGAGGAGGAGGAGGCAACATGGTGGTTCAGAGGCTACCGTGTCTCAGGCACTCCAGGAGGAGGAGGAGGCAACATGGTGGTTCAGAGGCTACCGTGTCTCAGGCACTCCAGGAGGAGGAGGAGGCAACATGGTGGTTCAGAGGCTACCGTGTCTCAGGC
Source organism: Cherax quadricarinatus (assembly GCF_038502225.1). NCBI lineage: Eukaryota > Metazoa > Arthropoda > Malacostraca > Decapoda > Parastacidae > Cherax > Cherax quadricarinatus. The sequence goes on along the minus strand of NC_091364.1, from coordinate 20,278,070 downwards.
ACTCCAGGAGGAGGAGGAGGCAACATGGTGGTTCAGAGGCTACCGTGTCTCAGGCACTCCAGGAGGAGGAGGAGGCAACATGGTGGTTCAGAGGCTACCGTGTCTCAGGCACTCCAGGAGGAGGAGGTGGTTCAGAGGCTACCGTGTCAACATGGTGGTTCAGAGGCTACCGTGTCTCAGGCACTCCAGGAGGAGGAGGAGGAGGCAACATGGTGGTTCAGAGGCTACCGTGTCTCAGGCACTCCAGGAGGAGGAGGAGGCAACATGGTGGTTCAACATGGTGGTTCAGAGGCTACCGTGTCTCAGGCACTCCAGGAGGAGGAGGAGGAGGCAACATGGTGGTTCAGAGGCTACCGTGTCTCAGGCACTCCAGGAGGAGGAGGAGGCAACATGGTGGTTCAGAGGCTACCGTGTCTCAGGCACTCCAGGAGGAGGAGGAGGCAACATGGTGGTTCAGAGGCTACCGTGTCTCAGGCACTCCAGGAGGAGGAGGAGGCAACATGGTGGTTCAGAGGCTACCGTGTCTCAGGCACTCCAGGAGGAGGAGGAGGCAACATGGTGGTTCAGAGGCTACCGTGTCTCAGGCACTCCAGGAGGAGGAGGAGGCAACATGGTGGTTCAGAGGCTACCGTGTCTCAGGCACTCCAGGAGGAGGAGGAGGCAACATGGTGGTTCAGAGGCTACCGTGTCTCAGGCACTCCAGGAGGAGGAGGAGGCAACATGGTGGTTCAGAGGCTACCGTGTCTCAGGCACTCCAGGAGGAGGAGGAGGCAACATGGTGGTTCAGAGGCTACCGTGTCTCAGGCACTCCAGGAGGAGGAGGAGGCAACATGGTGGTTCAGAGGCTACCGTGTCTCAGGCACTCCAGGAGGAGGAGGAGGCAACATGGTGGTTCAGAGGCTACCGTGTCTCAGGCACTCCAGGAGGAGGAGGCAACATGGTGGTTCACCGTGTCTCAGGCACTCCAGGAGGAGGAGGCAACATGGTGGTTCAGAGACTACCGTGTCTCAGGCACTCCAGGAGGAGGAGGAGGCAACATGGTGGTTCAGAGGCTACCGTGTCTCAGGCACTCCAGGAGGAGGAGGCAACATGGTGGTTCAGAGGCTACCGTGTCTCAGGCACTCCAGGAGGAGGAGGAGGCAACATGGTGGTTCAGAGGCTACCGTGTCTCAGGCACTCCAGGAGGAGGAGGAGGCAACATGGTGGTTCAGAGGCTACCGTGTCTCAGGCACTCCAGGAGGAGGAGGAGGCAACATGGTGGTTCAGAGGCTACCGTGTCTCAGGCACTCCAGGAGGAGGAGGAGGCAACATGGTGGTTCAGAGGCTACCGTGTCTCAGGCACTCCAGGAGGAGGAGGAGGAGGCAACATGGTGGTTCAGAGGCTACCGTGTCTCAGGCACTAAAGGAGGAGGAGGCAACATGGTGGTTCAACATGTCTCAGTGGAGGAGGAGGAGGCAACATTCAGAGGCTACCGTGTCTCAGGCACTCCAGGAGGAGGAGGAGGCAACATGGTGGTTCAGAGGCTACCGTGTCTCAGGCACTCCAGGAGGAGGAGGAGGCAACATGGTGGTTCAGAGGCTACCGTGTCTCAGGCACTCCAGGAGGAGGAGGAGGCAACATGGTGGTTCAGAGGCTACCGTGTCTCAGGCACTCCAGGAGGAGGAGGAGGCAACATGGTGGTTCAGAGGCTACCGTGTCTCAGGCACTCCAGGAGGAGGAGGAGGCAACATGGTGGTTCAGAGGCTACCGTGTCTCAGGCACTCCAGGAGGAGGAGGAGGCAACATGGTGGTTCAGAGGCTACCGTGTCTCAGGCACTCCAGGAGGAGGAGGAGGCAACATGGTGGTTCAGAGGCTACCGTGTCTCAGGCACTCCAGGAGGAGGAGGAGGAGGCAACATGGTGGTTCAGAGGCTACCGTGTCTCAGGCACTCCAGGAGGAGGAGGAGGAGGCAACATGGTGGTTCAGAGGCTACCGTGTCTCAGGCACTCCAGGAGGAGGAGGAGGAGGAGGCAACATGGTGGTTCAGAGGCTACCGTGTCTCAGGCACTCCAGGAGGAGGAGGAGGAGGCAACATGGTGGGTCAGAGGCTCCCGGGTCTCAGGCACTCCAGGAGGAGGAGGAGGAGGTGGTTCAGAGGCAACATGGTGGTTCAGAGGCTACCGTGTCTCAGGCACTCCAGGAGGAGGAGGAGGCAACATGGTGGTTCAGAGGCTACCGTGTCTCAGGCACTCCAGGAGGAGGAGGAGGCAACATGGTGGTTCAGAGGCTACCGTGTCTCAGGCACTCCAGGAGGAGGAGGAGGCAACATGGTGGTTCAGAGGCTACCGTGTCTCAGGCACTCCAGGAGGAGGAGGAGGAGGCAACATGGTGGTTCAGAGGCTACCGTGTCTCAGGCACTCCAGGAGGAGGAGGAGGCAACATGGTGGTTCAGAGGCTACCGTGTCTCAGGCACTCCAGGAGGAGGAGGAGGAGGCAACATGGTGGTTCAGAGGCTACCGTGTCTCAGGCACTCCAGGAGGAGGAGGAGGAGGAGGCAACATGGTGGTTCAGAGGCTACCGTGTCTCAGGCACTCCAGGAGGAGGAGGAGGAGGCAACATGGTGGTTCAGAGGCTACCGTGTCTCAGGCACTCCAGGAGGAGGCAACATGGTGGTTCAGAGGTTACCGTGTCTCAGGCACTCCAGGAGGAGGAGGAGGAGGCAACATGGTGGTTCAGAGGCTACCGTGTCTCAGGCACTCCAGGAGGAGGCAACATGGTGGTTCAGAGGTTACCGTGTCTCAGGCACTCCAGGAGGAGGAGGAGGAGGAGGCAACATGGTGGTTCAGAGGCTACCGTGTCTCAGGCACTCCAGGAGGAGGAGGCAACATGGTGGTTCAGAGGTTACCGTGTCTCAGGCACTCCAGGAGGAGGAGGAGGCAACATGGTGGTTCAGAGGCTACCGTGTCTCAGGCACTCCAGGAGGAGGAGGAGGAGGCAACATGGTGGTTCAGAGGCTACCGTGTCTCAGGCACTCCAGGAGGAGGAGGAGGAGGCAACATGGTGGTTCAGAGGCTACCGTGTCTCAGGCACTCCAGGAGGAGGCAACATGGTGGTTCAGAGGTTACCGTGTCTCAGGCACTCCAGGAGGAGGAGGAGGAGGAGGCAACATGGTGGTTCAGAGGCTACCGTGTCTCAGGCACTCCAGGAGGAGGAGGCAACATGGTGGTTCAGAGGTTACCGTGTCTCAGGCACTCCAGGAGGAGGAGGAGGCAACATGGTGGTTCAGAGGCTACCGTGTCTCAGGCACTCCAGGAGGAGGCAACATGGTGGTTCAGAGGCTACCGTGTCTCAGGCACTCCAGGAGGAGGAGGAGGAGGCAACATGGTGGTTCAGAGGCTACCGTGTCTCAGGCACTCCAGGAGGAGGAGGAGGAGGCAACATGGTGGTTCAGAGGCTACCGTGTCTCAGGCACTCCAGGAGGAGGAGGCAACATGGTGGTTCAGAGACTACCGTGTCTGAGGCACTCCAGGAGGAGGAGGAGGCAACCTGGTGGTTCAGAGGCTACCGTGTCTCAGGCACTCCAGGAGGAGGAGGAGGCAACATGGTGGTTCAGAGGCTACCGTGTCTCAGGCACTCCAGGAGGAGGAGGAGGAGGCAACATGGTGGTTCAGAGGCTACCGTGTCTCAGGCACTCCAGGAGGAGGAGGAGGCAACATGGTGGTTCAGAGGCTACCGTGTCTCAGGCACTCCAGGAGGAGTAGGAGGAGGCAACATGGTGGTTCAGAGGCTACCGTGTCTCAGGCACTCCAGGAGGAGGAGGAGGAGGCAACATGGTGGTTCAGAGGCTACCGTGTCTCAGGCACTTTACTGCTGATGAATTAAGAGAAGGTTGCTAGATACTCCATAGAAAAAGGTCCAGGTTCCATAGCTAGGAATAATCACGCCTATATAACAAGTTGATATTTGCAAAAAATAAAAAAAAATCCCTTCTCATCCAGCCTCTTTCTCTCTCTCTCTCTCTCTCTCTCTCTCTCTCTCTCTCTCTCTCTCTCTCTCTCTCTCTCTCTCTCTCTCTCTCTCTCTCTCTCTCTCTCTCTCTCTCTCTTTTACACAGGGTTTGACAAGGTAAGGTTAAGGATCCTTAGCTTTATTGACAAGCTATTTACAAGTTAGGGATTCCTAACTTTATTGAAAACCTCTCTCTCTCTCTCTCTCCACGGGGACAAAACCATGAACTGAGCAGTGGCAGAAAACGAAAGATTAAAATTCATAAAATTGGCCAAGGCATAAGACCACACTTAACATAGTAAGGAACTCTATTTGGAACCATCAAAACACATGGAAATCTCAACTCCATAAGAATAATGCTAACGTGAACTTCAGGGAGGGAGTAGGTGAGGGAAGGAAACAAAAGTCACCTCCTGAGGAAAGAAAACGTGGGAACAGAAGGAAAAATCCCCTAAGAATATCGAGTAGATGGCGCCACATACGTCTCTGTCACTAGCGAGAGAGACCTCCAGACCCAAACAATGTTCACACAAAGAACATTTATATTATCTTCTCTTTTCCTTTACATTTGAAGAAATGAATAGCAAGAGACATGTTGAACGTTTAGAACTTACAAAATGTATCACAGAAAACTATCAAGGAATCGCAAGGGGACACACTGTAGATAAACAAGTTAGGTAGGTCGGAGATGTGTGTTTTTTCTATGTATTCGAAGATTGTAAAGGACTTCTGATATTGTAATGCATAGAAAGTTCCGCAGAATATTAGAGAAACAAGTTAAATGAACATATGGTGATACTTGCCACAAAAATATAGTGATATTACGGATGTAACGTTTGTACGTTGAGAGAGCTGCTTGTGGAGTTGAGGGTGCCGCTTGTGGAGTTGAGGGTGCTGCTTGTGGAGTTGAGAGTGCTGCTTGTGGAGTTGAGGGTGCTGACTGTGGAGTTGAGGGTGCTGCTTGTAGAGTTGAGGGTGCTAATCGATTGTGGAGTTGAGGGTGCTGCTTGTGGAGTTGAGAGTGCTGCTTCTGGAGTTGAAAGTGCTGCTTGAGGAGTTATGGGTGCTGATTGTGGAGTTGAGAGTGCTGCTTGTGGAGTTGAGGGTGCTGATTGTGGAGTTGAGGGTGCTGCTTGTGGAGTTGAGAGTGCTGCTTGTGGAGTTGAGAGTGCTGCTTGTGAAGTTGAGGGTGCTGAGTGTGGAGTTGAGGGTACTGAGTGTAGAGTTGAGAGTGCTGCTTGTGGAGTTGAGAGTGCTGCTTGTGGAGTTGAGAGTGCTGCTTGTGGAGCTAAGAGTGCTGCTTGTGGAGCTGAGGGTGCTGCTTGTGGAGTTGAGGGTGCTGCTTGTGGAGTTGAGGGTGCTGCTTGTGGAGTTGAGAGTGCTGCTGGTGGAGTAGAGGGCGCTGCTTGTGGAGCAGAGGGTGCTGCTTGTGGAGTTGAGGATGTTGCTTGTGGAGTTGAGGGTGCTGCTTGTGGAGTTGAGGGCGCTTCTTGTTTAGTTGAGGGTGCTGCTTGTGGAGTTGAGGGTGCTGCTTGTGGAGTTGAGAGTGCTGCTTGTGGAGTTGAGAGTGCTGCTTGTGGAGCTGAGGGTGCTGCTTGTGGAGTTGAGGGTGCTGCTTGTGGAGTTGAGGGTGCTGCTTGTGGAGTTGAGAGTGCTGCTTGTGGAGTTGAGGGTGCTGCTTGTGGAGTTGAGGGTGCTGCTTGTGGAGTTGAGGATGTTGCTTGTGGAGTTGAGGGTGCTGCTTGTGGAGTTGAGGATGTTGCTTGTGGAGTTGAGGGTGCTGCTTGTGGAGTTGGGTGCTGCTTGTGGAGTTGGGTGCTGCTTGTGGAGTTGAGGGTGCTGCTTGTGGAGTTTAGGATGTTGCTTGTGGAGTTGAGGGTGCTGCTTGTGGAGTTGAGGGTGCTGCTTGTAGAGTTGAGAGTGCTGTTTGTGGAGTTGAGGGTGCTGCTTGTGGAGTTGAGGGTGCTGCTTGTGGAGTTGAGGGTGCTGCTTGTGGAGTTGAGGGTGCTGCTTGTGGAGTTGAGGGAGCTGCTTGTGGAGTTGAGGGTGCTGCTTGTGGAGTTGAGAGTGCTGTTTGTGGAGTTGAGGGTGCTGCTTGTGGAGTTGAGGGTGCTGCTTGTAGGGTTGAGAGTGCTGTTTGTGGAGTTGAGGGTGCTGCTTGTGGAGTTGAGGATGTTGCTTGTAGAGTTGAGAATGTTGCTTGTGGAGTTGAGGGTGCTGCATGTGGGGTTGAGAGTGCTGCTTGTGGAGTTGAGGGTGCTGCATGTGGGGTTGTGAGTGCTGCTTGTGGATTTGAGGGTGCTGCTTGTGGAGTTGAGGGTGCTGCTTGTGGAGTTGAGGGTGCTGCTTGTGGAGTTGAGGGTGCTGCTTGTGGAGTTGAGGGTGCTGCTTGTGGAGTTGAGAATGTTGCTTGTGGAGTTGAGGGTGCTGCTTGTGGAGTTGGGAATGTTGCTTGTGGAGTTGAGGGTGCTGCATGTAGGGTTGAGAGTGCTGCTTGTGGAGTTGAGGGTGCTGCATGTGGGGTTGTGAGTGCTGCTTGTGGATTTGAGGGTGCTGCTTGTGGAGTTGAGGGTGCTGCTTGTGGAGTTGAGGGTGCTGCTTGTGGAGTTGAGGGTGCTGCTTGTGGAGTTGAGGGTGCTGCTTGTGGAGTTGAGAATGTTGCTTGTGGAGTTGAGGGTGCTGCTTGTGGAGTTGAGAGTGCTGCTTGTGGAGTTCTAGAATGTTGCTTGTGGAGTTGAGGGTACTGCTTGTGGAGTTGAGGGTGCTGCTTGTGGAGTTGAGGGTGCTGCTTGTGGAGTTGAGGGTGCTGCTTGTGGAGTTGAGGATGTTGCTTGTGGAGTTGAGGGTGCTGCTTGTGGAGTTGAGGATGTTGCTTGTGGAGTTGAGGGTGCTGCTTGTGGAGTTGAGGGTGCTGCTTTTGGAGTTGAGGGTGCTGCTTGTGGAGTTGAGAGTGCTGCTTGTGGAGTTGAGAGTGCTGCTTGTGGAGTTGAGGGTGCTGCTTGTGGGGTTGAGAGTGCTGTTTGTGGAGTTGAGGGTGCTGCTTGTGGAGTTGAGGGTGCTGCTTGTTGAGTTGAGGGTGCTGCTTGAGGGGTTGAGAGTGCTGCTTGTGGCGTAGAGGGTGCTGCTTGTGGGGTTGAGAGTGCTGCTTGTAGAGTTGAGAGTGCTGCATGTGGAGTTGAGGGTGCTGCTTTTGAGGTTGTGAGTGCTGCTTGTGGAGTTGAGGGTGCTGCTTGTGGAGTTGAGGGTGCTGCTTGTGGAGTTGAGAGTGCTGCTTGTGGAGTTGAGGGTGCTGCTTCTGGAGTTGAGGGTGCTGCTTGTGGAGTTGAGGGTGCTGCTTGTGGAGTTGAGGGTGCTGCTTGTGGAGTTGAGGGTGCTGCTTGTGGAGTTGAGGGTGCTGCTTGTGGAGTTGAGGGTGCTGCTTGTGGAGTTGAGGATGTTGCTTGTGGAGTTGAGGGTGCTGCTTGTGGAGTTGAGGGTGTTGCTTGTGGAGTTGAGGATGTTGCTTGTGGAGTTGAGGGTGCTGCTTGTGGAGTTGAGGGTGCTGCTTGTGGAGTTGAGAATATTGCTTGTGGAGTTGAGGGTGCTGCTTGTGGAGTTGAGAGTGCTGCTTGTGGAGTTGAGAGTGCTGCTTGTGGAGTTGAGAGTGCTGCTTGTGGAGTTGAGATCTGGATATGTTGAGCATATGGAGTATTAAACGATTTATATAATTTAGTGTAGATAAATGCCATGTAATGGAAACGAGAAAAAGTTGAACTAGACCACATGTGTCAAGGCAGTGGCACAATACTGAAAGTATCAGAGAGTGAGAGAAAGGAATCTAGGAACTATTATTGTCTCTCACATGTTTGGATTGGATGTTTAGTAGTTTATAACTTATACCAAAACTATAATATGTAGCGGTTGTGTGGTGTCCACACCTGTAAACACACAGGTAAGTTAGAGAAAGCTAAAAGACAGCAAAAAAATGACTGTCAAAGCTGAGCAGTATGAGTCATGATGAAAGATTGACAATGAGGAAATATAATTACTACATAAGGTCTTGAAAGAACTCGTAAAAAGACTTAGTACTACTGTATCTACAAAAGGATAACAAGAGGCCACAACTGCAAATTTAGGAAAGAGTGAAGTGGAAAGGATAGTTGAAACGTTTTCTCTCCTGGAATAGTAGTTGAGCTATAAACTATATTGAATGAGGAATTTGGAAGTTATTATAACCAATGGTAATTTTAGAAAGATATATATCTTTTAAAAAGATATATATCTTTTTAAAAAGATATATATCTTTTTAAAAAGATATATATCTTTTTAAAAAGATATATATCTTTTTAAAAAGATATATATCTTTTTAAAAAGATATATATCTTTTTAAAAGAGTATTGAAGACGAGACGCCACCAGCATAGCTCTGCTACTGTAGCTACACACAGTTAATTACAAACATACATGCACACACAAACACACACAAACACTCACAAACACACACACACACACACACACACAAACACACACACACACACACACACACACACACACACACACACACACATACACACATACTTTTCATAGGCAGGACAGGTATACGATAGAGGCATATAAACACGTACAACAATCCCACGGTACAGTTGCAAGAAAGAGTTGAATCACAGGCCTAACAGAATGTATTTCCTGAGCCTCATAGTGGACAGGAGGTGCAATGTCCTGCATAGCGAAGTAATAATAGGATCGATACATAGCTATAATGGGCGTGGTAGTAGCAATGAGGCTACGAGAGAGAGAGAGAGAGAGAGAGAGAGAGAGAGAGACAGAGAGAGAGAGAGAGAGAGAGAGAGAGAGAGAGAGAGAGAGAGAGAGAGAGAGAGAGAGAGCATAAAACTTCAAATTCCGAACATAAGTTATCTTCTGAAGAAAACCATGTAGATTATGTACTAATGTACTATTCTACAGCATCAATTATTCTAGATGTTTTAGAAAATGATTGTAACTCAGAAGTCTCTTGTACCTCCACTTACCAGGTTCCAGACCTTCCAGTTACTGGTTCCAGACCTTCCAGTTACTGGTTCCAGACCTTCCAGTTACTGGTTCCAGACCTTCCAGTTACTGGTTCCAGACCTTCCAGTTACTGGATCCAGACCTTCCAGTTACTGGTTCCAGACCTTCCAGTTACTGGTTCCAGACCTTCCAGTTACTGGTTCCAGACCTTCCAGTTACTGCCGTCACCATACACGAAAAATATTTTTTACTACATTGCAACTATTGTCAGGAATTTATAGAGGAGATGAAAATGGATAGAAGGAGAACCGTAACTATTTTATTTCAGGTGGTATCCACTTCTATGTATGTCCTGGTGGTTCTGTTTACCATTATATCTACTTTTCGTTGTTGTGGTCCAGTTAAATGTGTACCGCTACACCTCTATAAGTGGTGTAGCAGTGTTCTATTTGTGTGGGTATTCGTAATATGTGGTGCGTTGGAACTGTAATTCACATTATAACGTAAAGGATATTGAATGGAGCCAAATTGAATTGAAACATTATTAATTTGGTTGTATCATTGTTATTATTTGCATTAATGTAGTTGTTGAATAAATATCGGGTATCCGTTACCTTCAAATTATTCAATATTTGTGAAGTGATTTTCCAGCTGGTTTTTAAACGACTGTATTATCTTCAGTGGACAATTTCCTCCATTCTGAAATAATTCTATTTGCGTTAAAAATCTTTATACACGATTGTGTTGCCTCTCTTGCCTCAACGTTTCATTCAATTTTTTGCGAATAATTGACTCATACGACACTTTAAATTCTTCTTAGTGTTTGTATAAAAAAACCATCCAATATCTTAAAGATGTGGATATATCAGACACATGTGCAACTCTTGGGTATCTTTACTGAGGAAACGTTTCGCCATCTTCAAGATGTGAAGGAAATCTTCGAGTATCTTCGTTTCCTAAAGAATAAAAGGTAGCGCTTTGAATCTTCTCTAAATCTTTCTTTATAACTTAGAGATTGTTCGACCTTGGGTGAGATTTCTAGTGTTTGGGCTCAAAATTTTCAGCTGTAAAGCCTAATATTCAGTTACACTTATCTTTTCATATGGTCAGTGCTTAGTACTTTTGAGGTTGTTTAGGATTACTCCATAGTTATTTCTTCTCTTGTTTAGCTTTCTGTTACAAAATATTTCATATTCTTATTGGGGATTACTGTACCCGAATTACTACATACAAATTACTATACCCAAATGCTGTGGTTTCCGACCACAGCGCCAACCTCTATTTTTGTGTCATCTGTGAATATTCCAATATTAAATGTAAGCCCTGTCCCAATAACATAACTGTGCATAGTTAAGAGGCTTGAAACAAGAGGTAATCCTTGAATTCGCAAAATCGTAATGACACGATTGCAAACAAACCATATCACGGGTGGGGTTTGAACCCGCGATCAGAGAGTCTCAAAACTCCAGACCGACGCGCTAGCCACTGGACCACTGGGTCGGTCTGGGGTTTTATGACTCTCTGATCGCGGTTTCTAACCCCACCAGTTTATGGTTTAATCCCTGAACTCTATTTCTTACTTCTAGCCCTCATACATCTCTCCTCTCAGCACCAGAAAGATGTTAGTCATGTTTGTTTCAAACAATAATCATATGCAGACGTATTATCACAATAAACACCTTATGTAAATTAGGGATGGGACGATAAGAAAATTCCTGCCGAAGTCTGGTCACAGACCGGGCCGCAAGGGCGTTGAATCCCGCGGCCCGTCTGTGACCAGGCATACTCCAGGACACCGATACCCTCTCCCTGTATACTCCAGGATACCTGTACCCTCTCCCTGTATACTCCAGGATACCGATACCTTCTCCCAGTATACTCCAGGATACCTATGTCCTCTCCCTGTATTCTCCAGGATACCTATGTCCTCTCCCTGTATTCTCCAGGATACCTGTACCCTCTCCCAGTATACTCGAGGATACCTATATCCTCTCCCTGTATTCTCCAGGATACCGGTACCCTCTCCTTGTATACTCCAGCATACTTGTACCCTCTCCCAGTATACTCCAGGATACCGATATCCTCTCCCAGTATACTCAAGGATAATAGCATAGCCTCATGAGGCTTATAAATCGAAAAAAAAATAGATTTCTGAATCTACCTCCGTATTTAGTAATTTAATTTCAACTTAATCAGAAATCAATTACAAAAATAAAAGTCGGAATAATTTCCATTTACATTAAACATAAAAATATTTATTTTTTGTTAATAAAAAAAATACGAAAAAATTACATTACTGTAACAGCTGGAAATTCAAAACGTGAAAAGTAATTAGGAACTTCAGGAGCCTCTCCATTATTAAACTGAATTAACTGACTCAATTCCAATATACAATTTAAAGTTTTTGTAAAATATGATAAAAAAAACGTTGAAAAAATAGAAATATCCGTCTAATATCTTTATAAATAAACAATACATAGAATAATATCTAAAATTAACTATATGTAAATTTAATTATTGCGAGACACAAGGAAGGTAACCCAGGATAACCTCATAAAACCGAGGATAACCTCATAAAACCCAGGATAACCTCATAAAACCCAGGATAACCTAAAAAAAACAGGATAACCTAAAAAAACCCAGGATAACCTCATAAAACCCAGGACAAATTCATAAAACCCAGGATAACCTCATAAAACCCAGGATAACCTCATAAAACCCAGGATAACCTCATAAAACCCAGGATAACCTCATAAAACACAGGATAACCTCAAAAAAAAAGAATAACCTCATAAAACCCAGTATAACCTCATAAAACCCAGGATAACCTCAAAAAAAACAGGATAACCTCATAAAACCCAGAATAACCTCATAAAACCTAGGATAACCTCATAAAACCCAGGATAACCTCATAAAACCCAGGATAACCTCATAAAACCCAGGATAACTTCATAAAACCCAGGATAACCTCAAAAAAAAACAGGATAACCTCATAAAACCCAGGATAACCTCAAAAAACCCAGGATAACCTCAAAAAATCCAGGATAACCTCATAAAACCCAGGATAACCTCATAAAACCCAGGATAACCTCATAAAACAAGGGATAACCTCATAAAACCCAGGATAACCTCATAAAACCCAGGATAACCTCATAAAACCCAGGATAACCTCATAAAACCCAGGATAACCTCATAAAACCAAGGAAAACCTCATAAAACCCAGGATAACCTCATAAAACCCAGGATAACCTCATAAAACCAAGGATAACCTCAAGAAACCCAGGATAACCTCAAGAAACCCAGGATAACCTCATAAAACCCAGGATAACCTCAAGAAACCCAGGATAACCTCAAGAAACCCAGGATAACCTCAAGAAACCCAGGATAACCTCAAGAAACCCAGGATAACCTCATAAAACCCAGGATAACCTCAAGAAACCCAGGATAACCTCATAAAACCCAGGATAACCTCAAAAAACCCAGGATAACCTCAAAAAAGCAGGATAACCTCAAAAAAACAGGATAACCTCAAAAAACCCGGATAACCTCAAAAAACCCAGGATAACCTCAAAAAAAAACAGGATAACCTCAGAAAACCCTGGATAACCTCAAAAAACCCTGGATAACCTCATAAAACCCAGGATAACCTCATAAAACCCAGGATAACCTAAAAAAAACCCAGGATAACCTCATAAAACCCAGGATAACCTCAAAAAACCCAGGATAACCTCAAAAAATCCAGGATAACCTCATAAAACCCAGGATAACCTCATAAAACCCAGGATAACCTCATAAAACAAGGGATAACCTCATAAAACAAAGGATAACCTCATAAAACCCAGGATAACCTCATAAAAACCAGGATAACCTCATAAAACCAAGGATAACCTCATAAAACCCAGGATAACTTCATAAAACCAAGGATAACCTCAAGAAACACAGGATAACCTCAAGAAACACAGGATAACCTCAAGAAACCCAGGATAACCTCATAAAACCCAGGATAACCTCATAAAACCAAGGATAACCTCAAGAAACCCAGGATAACCTCAAGAAACCCAGGATAACCTCAAGAAACCCAGGATAACCTCAAGAAACCCAGGATAACCTCAAGAAACCCAGGATAACCTCATAAAACCCAGGATAACCTCAAGAAACAATGGATAACCTCATAAAACCCAGGATAACCTTAAAAACCCAGGATAACCTAAAAAAACAGGATAACCTCAAAAAACCCAGGATAACCTCAAAAAATCCAGGATAACCTCAAAAAACCCAGGATAACCTCAAAAAACCCAGGATAACCTCAAAAAACCCTGGATAACCTCATAAAACCCAGGATAACCTCATAAAACCCAGGATAACCTCAAAAAAAACAGAATAACCTCATAAAACGAATAACCTCATAAAGCCCAGTATAACCTCATAAAACCCTGGATAACCTCATAAAACCCAGGATAACCTCATAAAACTTAGGATAAGCTCATAAAACATACGATAACCTCATAAAACCCAGGATAACCTCATGAAACCCAGTATAATCTCATAAAACCCAGTATAACCTCATAAAACCCAGGATAACCTCATAAAACCCAGTATAACCTCATAAAACCCAGTATAACGTCATAAAACCCAGGATAACCTCATAAAACCCAGGATAACCTCATAGACCTTAGGATAACCTCATAAAACCCAGGATAACCTCATAAAACCCAGGATAACCTCATAAAACCAAGGATAACCTCATGAAACCCAGTATAATCTCATAAAACCCAGTATAACCTCATAAAACCCAGGATAACCTCATAAAACCAAGGATAACCTCATAAAACCCAGGATAACCTCATAAAACGTAGGATAACTTCATAAAACCCAGAATAACCTCATAAAACCCAGGATAACCTCATAAAACCCAGGATAACCTCACAAAACCCAGTATAAACTCATAAAACCCAGGATAACCTCATAAAACCCAGGATAACCTCATAAAACCAAGGAAAACCTCATAAAACACAGGATAACCTCATAAAACCCAGGATAACCTCAAGAAACCCAGGATAACCTCAAGAAACCCAGGATAACCTCAAAAAAACCAGGATAACCTCAAAAAAAAACATGATAACCTCAAAAAACCCAGGATAACCTCAAAAAACCAAGGATAACCTCAAAAAACCCAGGATAACCTCAAAAAACCCAGGATAACCTCATAAAACCTGGATAACCTCATAAAACCCAGGATAACCTCATAAAACCCAGGATATCCTCAAAAAAAACAGGATAACCTCATAAAATCCAGAATAACCTCATATACCCCGTATAACCTCATAAAACCCAGGATAACCTCATAAAACCCAGGATAACCTCATAAAACTTAGGATAACCTCATAAAACATAGGATAACCTCATAAAACCCAGGATAACCTCATGAAACCCTGGATAACCTCATAAAACCCAGGATAACCTCATAAAACTTAGGATAAGCTCATAAAATATACGATAACCTCATAAAACCCAGGATAACCTCATGAAACCCAGTATAATCTCATAAAACCCAGTATAACTTCATAAAACCCAGGATAACCTCATAAAACCCAGTATAACCTCATAAAACCCAGTATAACGTCATAAAACCCAGGATAACCTCATAAAACCCAGGATAACCTCATAGACCTTAGGATAACCTCATAAAACCCAGGATAACCTCATAAAACCCAGGATAACCTCATAAAACCAAGGATAACCTCATAAAACCCAGGATAACCTCATAAAACCCAGGATAACCTCATAAAACGTAGGATAACTTCATAAAACATAGAATAACCTCATAAAACCCAGGATAACCTCATAAAACCCAGGATAACCTCATAAAACCAAGGATAACTTCATAAAACCCAGGATAACCTCATAAAACCCAGGATAACCTCATAAAACCAAGGATAACCTCATAAAACCCAGGATAACCTCATAAAACCCAGGATAACCTCATAAAACGTAGGATAACTTCATAAAACATAGAATAACCTCATAAAACCCAGGATAACCTCATAAAACCCAGGATAACCTCATAAAACCAAGGATAACTTCATAAAACCCAGTGTAACCTCATAAAACCCAGGATAACCTCATAAAACTTAGGATAACTTCATAAAACCCAGAATAACCTCATAAAACCCAGGATAACCTCATAAAACCCAGGATAACCTCATAAAACCCAGTATAAACTCATAAAACCCAGGATAACCTCATAAAACCCAGGATAACCTCATAAAACCCAGGAAAACCTCATAAAACACAGGATAACCTCATAAAACCCAGGATAACCTCACGAAACCCAGGATAACCTCAAGAAACCCAGGATAACCTCAAAAAACCCAGGATAACCTCAAAAAAAACAGGATAACCTCAAAAAACCCAGGATAACCTCAAAAAACCCAGGATAACCTCAAAAAACCCAGGATAACCTCAAAAAACCCAGGATAACCTCATAAAACCTGGATAACCTCATAAAACCCAGGATAACCTCATAAAACCCAGGATATCCTCAAAAAAAACAGGATAACCTCATAAAACCCAGAATAACCTCATATACCCTGTATAACCTCATAAAACCCAGGATAACCTCATAAAACCCAGGATAACCTCATAAAACTTAGGATAACCTCATAAAACATAGGATAACCTCATAAAACCCAGGATAACCTCATGAAACCCAGTATAATCTCATAAAACCCAGTATAACCTCATAAAACCCAGGATAACCTCATAAAACCCAGTATAACCTCATAAAACCCAGTATAACCTCACAAAACCCAGGATAACCTCATAAAACCCAGGATAACCTCATAAAACTTAGGATAACTTCATAAAACCCAGGATAACCTCATAAAACCAAGGATAACCTCATAAAACCAAGGATAACCTCATGAAACCCAGTATAATCTCATAAAACCCAGTATAACCTCATAAAACCCAGGATAACCTCATGAAACCCAGGATAACCTCATAAAACCCAGTGTAACCTCATAAAACCCAGGATAACCTCATAAAACTTAGGATAACTTCATAAAACCCAGAATAACCTCATAAAACCCAGGATAACCTCATAAAGCCCAGGATAACCTAATAAAACCCAGTATAAACTCATAAAACCCAGGATAACTTTATAAAACCCAGGATAACCTCATAAAACCCAGGATAACCTCATAAAACCCAGGATAACCTCATAAAACCCAGGATAACCTCATAAAACCCAGGATAACCTCATAAAGCCCAGGATAACCTAATAAAACCCAGTATAAACTCATAAAACCCAGGATAACTTTATAAAACCCAGGATAACCTCATAAAACCCAGGATAACCTCATAAAACCCAGGATAACCTCATAAAACCCAGGATAACCTCATAAAACCCAGGATAACCTCATAAAACCCAGGATAACCTCATAAAACCCAGGATAACCTCATAAAACCCAGTATAAACTCATAAAACCCAGGATAACTTTATAAAACCCAGGATAACCTCATAAAACCCAGGATAACCTCATAAAACTTGTTAAATTAGACACATGTGCAACTCTTGGGTATCTTTATTGAGGTAACGTTTCTACACACAGTGGCTTCATCAGTCCATACAAAGGTTAAACTTGAAGAACAGGAGGAGAATGAGGTAATCAGTCCCGCAGCCTTGAGGCGATGTGGTCAGTCCATCAATCTTGAACCATTCATCTACATAACCTCATAAAACTTAGGATAACCTCATAAAACCCAGGGTAAACTCATAAACGCTGGAAAACCTCATAAAAACCAGGATAACCTCATAAACGCATGAAAACCTCATAAAACCCAGGATAACCTCAAAAAACCAAGTCTTCCTCCAGTAGTAACACGGACACAAGTCTTCCTCCAGTAACAACACGGATACAAGTCTTCCTCCAGAAATAACATGGATACAAGTCTCCCTCCAGTAGTAACACGGGTACAAGTCTTCCTCCAGTAGTAACACAGTTACAAGTCTTCCTCCAGTAGTAACACGGACACAAGTCTTCCTCCAGTAACAACACGGATACAAGTCTTCCTCTAGAAATAACATGGATACAAGTCTCCCTCCAGTAGTAACACGGTTACAAGTCGTCCTCCAGTAGTAACACAGTTACAAGTTTTCCTCCAGTAGTTACACGGACACAAGTCTTCCTCCAGTAACAACACGGATACAAGTCTTCCTCCAGAAATAACATGGATACAAGTCTCCCTCCAGTAGTAATACGGGTACAAGTCTTCCTCCAGTAGCAACACTGGTACAAATCTTCCTCCAGTAGTAAGAAGGGTACAAGTCTTCATCCAGTAGTAACACGGGTACAAATCTCCCTTAATAGTAACACGGGTACAAGTCTTACTCCAGTAGTAACACGGTTACAAGTCTTCCTCCAGTAGTAACAAGGATACAAGTCTTCCTCCAATAGTAAAACGGTTACAAGTCTTCCTCTAATAGTAACACGGGAACAAGTCTTCCAAAAGTACTAACACGGATACAAGTCTTCCTCCAGTAACAACACAAGAACACGTCTTCCTCTAGTAGTAACACGGGTACAGATCTTCCTTTAGTAGTAACACGGGTACAAGTCTTCCTCCAGTAGTAACACGGGTACAAGCCTTCCTCCAATAGTAACACGGGTATAAGTCTTACTCCAGTAGTAACACGGGAACAAGTCTTCCTCCAGTAGTAATATGGTTACAAGTCTTCCTCCAGTAGTAACACGGATACAAGTCTTCCTCCAGTAACAACACGGATACAAACATTCCTCCAGAAATATCATGGATACAAGTCTCCCTCCAGAAGTAACACGGGTACAAGTCTTCCTCCAGTAGTAACACGGGTACAAATATTCCTCCAGTAGTAACACGGGTACAAATCTTCCTCCAATAGTAACACGGGTACAAGTCTTTCACCAAAAGTAACATGGGTACAAGTCTTACTTCAGTAGTAACACGGGTAGAAGTCTTCCTCCAGTAGTAACACGGACACAAGTCTTCCTCCAGTAGTAACAAGGATACAAGTCTTCCTCCAGTAACAACACGGGAACAAGTCTTCACCAAGTAGTAACACGGGTACAAATCTTCCTCCAGTAACAACACGGGAACAAGTCTTCCTCAAGTAACAACACGGGTACAAGTATTTCTCGAGAAGTAACATGGATACAAGTCTTCCTCCAGGAAAAACATGGATACAAGTCTCCCTCCAGTAGTAACATAGATACAAGCCTTCCTCCAGCATTAACACGGGTACAAGTCCTCCTCAAGGAGTAACACGGGTACAAGTCTTCCTCCAATAGTAACACGGGTACAAATCTTCCTTCAGTAGTAATGGGTACAAATCTTCCTCCAGAAGAAACACGGGTACAAGTCTTCCTCCAGTTGTAACATGGGTACAAATATTCCTCCAGAAACAACACGGGAACAAGTCTTCCTCCAGTAACAACACGGGTACAAGTATTCATCCAGAAATAACATGGATGCAAGTCTCCCTCCAGTAGTAACACGGGGACAAGTCTTCCTCCAGTAGTAATATGGGTAGAAATCTTCCTCCAGTAGTAACACGGGTACAAGTCTTCCTCCAGTAGTAACACGGGTACAAGTCTTTCTCCAGTACTAACACGGGTACAAGTCTTCCTCCAGTAGTAACACGGATACAAGTCTTCCTCTAGTAACAACACGGATATAAGTCTCCCTCCAGAAATAACATGGATACAAGTCTTCCTCCAGTAATAACACAGTTACAAGTTTTCCTCCAGTTGTAACACGGGTACAAATCTTCCTCCAGTAGTAACATTGGTACAAGTCTTCCTCCAGCAGTAACACGTGTACAAGTCTCCCTCCAATAGTAGCACGGGTACAAATCTTACTCCAGTAGTAACACGGGAACAAGTCTTCCTCCAGTGGTAACACGGTTACAAGTCTTCCTCCAGTGGTAACACGGGTACAAGTCACCCTCCAGTAGCAAGACGGATACAAGTCTTCTTCAAGGAGTAACACGGATACAAGTCTTCCTACAGTAACAACACAGGAACAAGTCTTCCTCCAGTAGTAACACGGGTACAGATCTTCCTCCAGTAGTAACACGGGTACAAGTCTTCCTCCAGTAGTAACAAGGGTAAAAGCCTTCCTACAATAGTAACACGGGTACAAGTCTTCCTCCAGTAGTAACACAGGTACAAATCTTCCTCCAGTAGTAACACGGGTACTAGTCTTCCTCCAGTAGTAAAACGGATACAAGTCTCCCTCCAGTAGTAACACGGGTACAAGTTTTCCTCCAGTAGTAACACGGTTACAAGTCGTCCTCCAGTAGTAACACAGTTACAAGTCTTCCTCCAGTAGTAACACGGATACAAGTCTTCCTCCAGTACCAACACAGGAACAAGTCTTCATCCAGTAGTAACACGGGTACAGATCTCCCTCCAGTAGTAACATGGGTACAAGTCTTCCTCCAGCAGTAACACTGGTACAAGCCTAACTCCAGAAGTAACACGGAAACAAGTCTTCCTCCAGTAGTAACACGGATACAAGTCTTTCTTCAGTGACAACACGGGTACAAGTCTTCCTCCAATAGTAACACGGGTACAAGTCTTACTCCAGTAGTAACACAGAAACAAGTATTCCTCCAATAGTAACACGGGTACAAGTCTCCCTATAATAGTAACACGTGTACAAGTCTTACTGCAGTAGTAACACAGAAACAAGTCTTACTCCAGTAGTAACACAGAAACAAGTCTTCCTCCAGTATCAACAAGGGTACAAGTCTTCCTCCAGTAATAACACGGGAACAAGTCTTCCTCCAGTAACAACATGGGTATAAGTCTTCCTCCAGTATCAACAAGGGTGCAAGTCTTCCTCTAATAGTAACATGGGCACAAGTCTTCCTCGAGGAACAACACGGGTACAAGCTTACTCCAGTAACAATATGGGTACAAGCCTTCCTTCAGTAGTAAAACGGGTACAAGTCTTCCTTCAGTAGTAACACGGGTTCAAGTCTTCCTCCAGTAGTAACACGGGTACAAGTCTTCCTCCAGTAGTAACACGGGTACAAGTCTTCCTCCAGCAGTAACACGAATACAAGTCTTCCTCCAGTAGTAACACGGGTACAAATTTTCCTCCAGTAGTAACACGGGTACAAATCTTCCTCCAGTAGTAACATTGGTACAAGTCTTCCTCCAGTAGTAACACGTGTACAAGTCTCCCTCAAATAGTAACACGGGTACAAGTCTTACTCCGGTAGTAACATGGGAAAAAGTCTTCCTCCAGTGGTAAGACGGTTACAAGTCTTCCTCCAGTGGTAACACGGGTACAAGTCTCCCTCCAGTAGCAAGACTGATACAAGTCTTCTTCCAGGAGTAACACTGATACAAGTCTTCCTAGAGTAACAACACAGGAACAAGTCTTCCTCCAGTAGTAACACGGGTACAGATCTTCCTCCAGTAGTAACACGGGTACAAGTCTTCCCCCAGTAGTAACAAGGGTACAAGCCTTCCTACAATAGTAACACGGGTACAAGTTTTCCTCCAGTAGTAACACAGGTACAAATCTTCCTACAGTAGTAACACGGGTACTAGTCTCCCTCCAGTAGTAACACGGATACAAGTCTCCCTCCAGTAGCAACACGGTTACAAGTCGTCCTCCAGTAGTAACACAGTTACAATTCTTCCTCAAGGAGTAAAACGGATACAAGTCTTCCTCCAGTAACAACACAGGAACAAGTCTTCATCCAGTAGTAACACGGGTACAAGTCTTCCTACAGCAGTAACACGGTTACAAGTCGTCCTCCAGTAGTAACACGGGTACAAGTCTTCCTCCAGTAGTAACACAGATACAAGTCTTCCTGCAGTAACAACACAGGAACAAGTCTTCATCCAGTAGTAATACGGGTACAAGCCTTCCTCCAGTAGTAACATGGGTACAAGTCTTCCTCCAATACTAACACGGGTACAAGTCTTCCTCCAGTAGTAACACGGGTACAAATCTTCCTCCAGTAGTAACACGGGTACAAATCTTCCTCCAGTAGTAGCCTGGGATCAAGTCTTCTCCCAGTAGTAACACGGTAACAAGTCGTCCTCCAGTAGTAAAACGGATACAAGTCTTCCTCCAGTAGTAACACAGTTACAAGTCTTCCTCCAGTAGTAACTCGGATACAAGTCTTCCTCCAGTAACAACACAGGAACAAGTCTTCATCCAGTAGTAACACGGGTACAGATCTTTCTCCAGTAGTAACATGGGTACAAGTCTTCCTACAGCAGTAACACGGGTACAAGCCTTACTCCAGTAGTAACACGGGTACAAGTCTTACTCCAGTAGTAACACGGAAACAAGTCTTTCTCCAGTAGTAACACGGTTACAAGTCTTCCTCCAGTAGTAACACGGATACAAGTCTTTCTTTAGTAACAACACGGGTACAAGTCTTCCTCCAATTGTAACACGGGTACAATCTCTCTCCAATAGTAACACGTGTACAAGTCTTACTCCAGTAGTAACACAGAACAAGTCTTGCTCCAGTATCAACAAGGGTACAAGTATTCCTCCAGTAACAACAGGGTAACAAGTCTTCCTCCAGTAACAACATTGGTATAAACTTCTTCCAGTATCAACAAGGGTGCAAGTCTTCATCTAACAGTAACACGGGCACAAGTCTTCCTCGAGGAACAACACGGGTACAAGCTTACTCCAGTAATAATATGGGTACAAGCCTTCCTTCAGTAGTAAAACGGGTACAAGTCTCTCTCCAGTAGCAAGACGGATACAAGTCTTCTTCCAGGAGTATCACGGACACAAGTCTTCCTACAGTAACAACACAGGAACAAGTCTTCCTCCAGTAGTAACACGGGTACAGATCTTCCTCCAGAAGTAACACGGGTACAAGTCTTTCTCCAGTACTAACACGGGTACAAGTCTTCCTCCAGTAGTAACACGGATACAAGTCTTCCTCCAGTAGTAACACAGGTACAAATCTTCCTCCAGTAGTAACACGGGGACAAGTCTTCCTCCAGTAGTAATATGGGTAGAAATCTTCCTCCAGTAGTAACACGGGTACAAGTCTTCCTCCAGTAGTAACACGGGTACAAGTCTTTCTCCAGTACTAACACGGGTACAAGTCTTCCTCCAGTAGTAACACGGATACAAGTCTTCCTCTAGTAACAACACGGATATAAGTCTCCCTCCAGAAATAACATGGATACAAGTCTTCCTCCAGTAATAACACAGTTACAAGTTTTCCTTCAGTTGTAACACGGGTACAAATCTTCCTCCAGTAGTAACATTGGTACAAGTCTTCCTCCAGCAGTAACACGTGTACAAGTCTCCCTCCAATAGTAGCACGGGTACAAATCTTACTCCAGTAGTAACACGGGAACAAGTCTTCCTCCAGTGGTAACACGGTTACAAGTCTTCCTCCAGTGGTAACACGGGTACAAGTCACCCTCCAGTAGCAAGACGGATACAAGTCTTCTTCAAGGAGTAACACGGATACAAGTCTTCCTACAGTAACAACACAGGAACAAGTCTTCCTCCAGTAGTAACACGGGTACAGATCTTCCTCCAGTAGTAACACGGGTACAAGTCTTCCTCCAGTAGTAACAAGGGTAAAAGCCTTCCTACAATAGTAACACGGGTACAAGTCTTCCTCCAGTAGTAACACAGGTACAAATCTTCCTCCAGTAGTAACACGGGTACTAGTCTTCCTCCAGTAGTAAAACGGATACAAGTCTCCCTCCAGTAGTAACACGGGTACAAGTTTTCCTCCAGTAGTAATACGGTTACAAGTCGTCCTCCAGTAGTAACACAGTTACAAGTCTTCCTCCAGTAGTAACACGGATACAAGTCTTCCTCCAGTACCAACACAGGAACAAGTCTTCATCCAGTAGAAACACGGGTACAGATCTCCCTCCAGTAGTAACATGGGTACAAGTCTTCCTCCAGCAGTAACACTGGTACAAGCCTAACTCCAGAGGTAACACGGAAACAAGTCTTCCTCCAGTAGTAACACGGATACAAGTCTTTCTTCAGTGACAACACGGGTACAAGTCTTCCTCCAATAGTAACACGGGTACAAGTCTTACTCCAGTAGTAACACAGAAACAAGTATTCCTCCAATAGTAACACGGGTACAAGTCTCCCTATAATAGTAACACGTGTACAAGTCTTACTGCAGTAGTAACACAGAAACAAGTCTTACTCCAGTAGTAACACAGAAACAAGTCTTCCTCCAGTATCAACAAGGGTACAAGTCTTCCTCCAGTAATAACACGGGAACAAGTCTTCCTCCAGTAACAACATGGGTATAAGTCTTCCTCCAGTATCAACAAGGGTGCAAGTCTTCCTCTAATAGTAACATGGGCACAAGTCTTCCTCGAGGAACAACACGGGTACAAGCTTACTCCAGTAACAATATGGGTACAAGCCTTCCTTCAGTAGTAAAACGGGTACAAGTCTTCCTTCAGTAGTAACACGGGTTCAAGTCTTCCTCCAGTAGTAACACGGGTACAAGTCTTCCTCCAGTAGTAAGACGGGTACAAGTCTTCCTCCAGCAGTAACACGAATACAAGTCTTCCTCCAGTAGTAACACGGGTACAAATTTTCCTCCAGTAGTAACACGGGTACAAATCTTCCTCCAGTAGTAACATTGGTACAAGTCTTCCTCCAGTAGTAACACGTGTACAAGTCTCCCTCCAATAGTAACACGGGTACAAGTCTTACTCCGGTAGTAACATGGGAAAAAGTCTTCCTCCAGTGGTAAGACGGTTACAAGTCTTCCTCCAGTGGTAACACGGGTACAAGTCTCCCTCCAGTAGCAAGACTGATACAAGTCTTCTTCCAGGAGTAACACTGATACAAGTCTTCCTAGAGTAACAACACAGGAACAAGTCTTCCTCCAGTAGTAACACGGGTACAGATCTTCCTCCAGTAGTAACACGGGTACAAGTCTTCCCCCAGTAGTAACAAGGGTACAAGCCTTCCTACAATAGTAACACGGGTACAAGTTTTCCTCCAGTAGTAACACAGGTACAAATCTTCCTACAGTAGTAACACGGGTACTAGTCTCCCTCCAGTAGTAACACGGATACAAGTCTCCCTCCAGTAGCAACACGGTTACAAGTCTTCCTCCAGTAACAACACAGGAACAAGTCTTCATCCAGTAGTAACACGGGTACAAGTCTTCCTACAGCAGTAACACGGTTACAAGTCGTCCTCCAGTAGTAACACGGGTACAAGTCTTCCTCCAGTAGTAACACAGATACAAGTCTTCCTGCAGTAACAACACAGGAACAAGTCTTCATCCAGTAGTAATACGGGTACAAGCCTTACTCCAGTAGTAACATGGGTACAAGTCTTCCTCCAATACTAACACGGGTACAAGTCTTCCTCCAGTAGTAACACGGGTACAAATCTTCCTCCAGTAGTAACACGGGTACAAATCTTCCTCCAGTAGTAGCCTGGGATCAAGTCTTCTCCCAGTAGTAACACGGTAACAAGTCGTCCTCCAGTAGTAAAACGGATACAAGTCTTCCTCCAGTAGTAACACAGTTACAAGACTTCCTCCAGTAGTAACTCGGATACAAGTCTTCCTCCAGTAACAACACAGGAACAAGTCTTCATCCAGTAGTAACACGGGTACAGATCTTTCTCCAGTAGTAACATGGGTACAAGTCTTCCTACAGCAGTAACACGGGTACAAGCCTTACTCCAGTAGTAACACGGGTACAAGTCTTACTCCAGTAGTAACACGGAAACAAGTCTTTCTCCAGTAGTAACACGGTTACAAGTCTTCCTCCAGTAGTAACACGGATACAAGTCTTTCTTTAGTAACAACACGGGTACAAGTCTTCCTCCAATTGTAACACGGGTACAAGTCTCTCTCCAATAGTAACACGTGTACAAGTCTTACTCCAGTAGTAACACAGAACAAGTCTTGCTCCAGTATCAACAAGGGTACAAGTCTTCCTCCAGTAACAACAGGGTAACAAGTCTTCCTCCAGTAACAACATTGGTATAAACTTCTTCCAGTATCAACAAGGGTGCAAGTCTTCATCTAACAGTAACACGGGCACAAGTCTTCCTCGAGGAACAACACGGGTACAAGCTTACTCCAGTAATAATATGGGTACAAGCCTTCCTTCAGTAGTAAAACGGGTACAAGTCTCTCTCCAGTAGCAAGACGGATACAAGTCTTCTTCCAGGAGTATCACGGACACAAGTCTTCCTACAGTAACAACACAGGAACAAGTCTTCCTCCAGTAGTAACACGGGTACAGATCTTCCTCCAGAAGTAACACGGGTACAAGTCTTCCCCAGTAGTAACAAGGGTACAAGCCCTCCTACAATAGTAACACGGGTACAAGTCTTCCTCCAGTAGTAACACAGGTACAAATCTTCCTCCAGTAGTAACACGGGTACTAGTCTTCCTCCAGTAACACGGATACAAGCCTCCCTCCAGTAGTAACACGTGTGCAAGTTTTCCTCCAGTAGTAACACGGTTACAAGTCGTCCTCGAGTAGTAACACAGTTACTAGTCTTCCTCCAGTAGTAACACGGATTCAAGTCTTCCTCCAGTAACAACAGAGGAACAAGTCTTCATCCAGTAGTAACACGGGTACAAGTTTTCCTCCAGTAGTAACACGGTTACAAGTCTTCCTCCAGTAGTAACACGGATACAAGTCTTCGTCCAGTAACAACACAGGAACAAGTCTTCATCCAGTAGTAACACGGGTACAAGCCTTCCTCCAGTAGTAACATGGGTACAAAACTTCCTCCAATACTAACACGGGTACAAGTCCTCCTCCAGTAGTAACCCGGGTACAAATCTTCCTCCAGTAGTAACACGGGTACAAATCTTCCTCCATTAGTAGCAAGGGAACAAGTCTTCTCCCAGTAGTAACACGGTTACATGTCGTCCTCCAGTAGTAACACGGATACAAGTCTTCCTCCAGTAGTAACACAGTTACAAGTCTTCCTCCAGTAGTAACACGAAAACAAGTCTTCCTCCAGTAACAACACAGGAACAAGTCTTCCTCCAGCAGTAACACGGGTACAAACCTTACTCCAGTAGTAACACGGAAATAAGTCTTCCTCCAGTAACAACACGGATACAAGTCTTCCTCCAGAAATAACATGGATACAAGTCTCCCTCCAGTAGTAACACGGTTACAAGTCGTCCTCCAGTATTAACACAGTTACAAGTCTTCCTCCAGTAGTAACACGGACACAAGTCTTCCTCAAGTAACAACACGGATACAAGTCTTCCTCCAGAAATAACATGGATACAAGTCTCCCTCCAGTAGTAATACGGGTACAAGTCTTCCTCCAGTAGCAACACTGGTACAAATCTTCCTCCAGTAGTAAGAAGAGTACAAGTCTTCATCCAGTAGTAACACGGGTACAAATTTCCCTCCCATAGTAACACGGGTACAAGTCTTACTCCAGTAGTAACACGGTTACAAGTCTTCCTCCAGTAGTAACACGTATACAAGTCTTCCTCCAATATTAACACGGTTACAAGTCTTCCTCCAGTAGTACCACGGATACAAGTCTTCCTTTAATAGTAACACGGTTACAAGTCTTCCTCCAGAAATAAGACAGATACAAGTCTTCCTCCAGTAGTAACACGGTTACAAGTCTTCCTCCAATAGTAACACGGTTACAATCTTCCTCCAGTAATAAGACTGATACAAGTCTTCCTCCAGTAGTAACACGGATACAAGTCTTCCTTCAGTAGCAACACAAGAACACGTCTTCCTCTAGTAGTAACACGGGTACAGATCTTCCTTTAGTATTAATACGGGTACAAGTCTTCCTCCAGTAGTAACACGGGTACAAGCCTTCCTCCAGTAGTAACACGGGAAGAAGTCTTCCTCCAGTAGTAACACGGACACAAGTCTTCCTCCAGTAGTAACACGGATACAAGTCTTCCTCCAGTAACAACACGGGAACAAGTCTTCATCCAGTAGTAACACAGGTACAAATCTTCCTCCAGTAACAACACGGGAACAAGTCTTCCTCCAGTAACAACACGGATACAAGTCTTCCTCCAGAAAAAACATGGATACAAGTCTCCCTCCAGTAGTAACATAGGTACAAGCCTTCCTCCAGCATTAACACGGGTACAAGTCTTCCTCAAGTAGTAACACGGGTACAATTCTTCCTCCAGTAGTAACACGGGTACAAATCTTCCTCCAGTAGTAATGGGTACAAATCTTCCTCCAGTAGTAACACGGGTACAAGTCTTCCTCCAGTTGTAACATGGGTACAAATCTTCCTCCAGTAACAACACGGGAACAAGTCTTCCTCCAGTAACAACACGGGTACAAGTATTCCTCCAGAAATAACATGGATGCAAGTCTCCCTCCAGTAGTAACACTGGGACAAGTCTTCCTCCAGTAGTAATACGGGTAGAAATCTTCCTCCAGTAGTAACACGGGTACAAGTCTTCCTCCAGTAGTAACACGGGTACAAGTCTTCCTCCAATACTAACACGGGTACAAGTCTTCCTCCAGTAGTAACACGGATACAAGTCTTCCTCCAGCAACAACACGGATATAAGTCTCCCTCCAGAAATAACATGGATACAAGCCTTCCTCCAGAAGTAACACAGTTACAAGTTTTCCTCCAGTAGTAACACGGGTACAAATCTTCCTCCAGTAAAAACATTGGTACGAGTCTTCCTCCAGTAGTAACACGTGTACAAGTCTCCCTCCAATAGTAGCACGGGTACAAGTCTTACTCCAGTAGTAACACGGGAACAAGTCTTCCTCCAGTGGTAACACGGTTAAAAGTCTTCCTCCAGTGGTAACACGGGTACAAGTCTCCCTACAGTAGCAAGACAGATACAAGTATTCTTCCAGGAGTAACACAGATACAAGTCTTCCTACAGTAACAACACAGAAACAAGTCTTCCTCCAGTAGTAACACGGGTACAGATCTTCCTACAGTAGTAACACGGGTACAAGTCTTCCTCCAGTAGTAACAAGGGTAAAAGCCTTCCTACAATAGTAACACGGGTACAAGTCTTCCTCCAGTAGTAACACAGGTACAAATCTTCCTCCAGTAGTAACACGGGTACTAGTCTTCCTCCAGTAGTAAAACGGATACAAGTCTCCCTCCAGTAGTAACACGGGTACAAGTTTTCCTCCAGTAGTAACACTGTTACAAGTCGTCCTCCAGTAGTAACACAGTTACAAGTCTTCCTCCAGTAGTAACACGGATACAAGTCTTCCTCCAGTAACAACACAGGAACAAGTCTTCATCCAGTAGTAACACGGGTACAGATCTTCCTCCAGTAGTAACATGGGTACAGGTCTTCCTCCAGCAGTAACACTGGTACAAGCCTTACTCCAGAAGTAACACGGAAACAAGTCTTCCTCCAGTAGTAACACGGATACAAGTCTTTCTTCAGTGACAACACGGGTACAAGTCTTCCTCCAATAGTAACACGGGTACGAGTCTCCCTCCAATAGTAACACGTGTACAAGTCTTACTCCAGTAGTAACACAGAAACAAGTCTTCCTCCAGTATTAACAAGGGTACAAGTCTTCCTCCAGTAACAACATGGGAACAAGTCTTCCTCCAGTAACAACATGGGTGTAAGTCTTTCTCCAGTATCAACAAGGGTGCAAGTCTTCCTCTAATAGTAACACGGGCACAAGTCTTTCTCGAGGAACAACAGGTGTACAAGCTTACTCCAGTAACAATATGGGTACAAGCCTTCCTTCAGTAGTAAAACGGGTACAAGTCTTCCTTCAGTTGTAACACGGGTACAAGTCTTCCTCCTGTAGTAACACGAATACATGTCTTCCTCCAGTAGTAACACGGGTACAATCTTCCTCCAGTAGTAACACGGGTACAAGTCTTCCTCCAGCAGTAACACGGGTACAAGTCTTCCTCCAGTAGTAACACGGGTACAAATTTTCCTCCAGTAGTAACACGGGTACAAATCTTCCTCCAGTAGAAACATTGGTACAAGTCTTCCTCCAGTAGTAACACGTGCACAGGTCTCCCTCCAATAGTAACACGGGTACAAGTCTTACTCCAGTAGTAACACGGGAACAAGTCTTCCTACAGTGGTAACACGGTTACAAGTCTTCCTCCAGTGGTAACACGGGTAAAAGTCTCCCTCCAGTAGCAAGACTGATACAAGTCTTCTTCCAGGAGTAACACGGACACAAGTCTTCCTACACTAACAACACAGGAACAAGTCTTCCTCCAGTAGTAACACGGTTACAGATCTTCCTCGAGTAGTAACACGGGTACATTTCTTCCAGTAGTAACAAGGGTACAAGCCTTCCTTCAATAGTAACACGGGTAGAAGTCTTCCTCCAGTAGTAACACAGGTACAAATCTTCCTACAGTAGTAGGAATCTCAGCATGGTTTTACAAAGGGGTGTTCCTGCCTTACGAATTTATTAACTTTTTTCACTAAGGTATTTGAGGAGGTAGATCATGGTAATGAATATGATATTGTGTATATGGACTTTAGTAAGGCTTTTGACAGGGTCCCACATCAGAGACTATTGAGGACAATTAAAGCACATGGAATAGGAGGAGAAATTTTTTCCTGGATAGAGGCATGGTTGACAAATAGGCAGCAGAGAGTTTGCATAAATGGGGAGAAATCAGAGTGGGGAAGCGTCACGAGCGGTGTTCCACAGGGGTCAGTGTTGGGCCCCCTGCTGTTCACAATCTACATAAACGACATAGATGAGGGCATAAAGAGCGACATCGGCAATTTTCCCAATGACACCAAAATAGGCCGTCGAATTCATTCTGACGAGGACATTCGAGCACTCCAGGAAGATTTGAATAGACTGATGCAGTGGTCGGAGAAGTGGCAGATGCAGTTTAATATAGACAAATGCAAAGTTCTAAATGTTGGACAGGACAATAACCATGCCACATATAAACTAAATAATGTAGATCTTAATATTACGGATTGCGAAAAAGTACAAGTCTTCCTCCAACAGTAACACGGGTACAAGTCTCCCTCCAATAGTAACACGTGTACAAGTCTTACTCCAGTAGTAACACGGGAACAAGTCTTCCTCTAGTAGTAACACGGTTACAAGTCTTTGTCCAATAGTAACACGGATACAAGTCTTACTCCAGTAGTAACACAGGAACAAGTCGTTCTCCAGTATCAACAAGGGTACAAATCTTCCTCCAGTAACAACACGGGAACAAGTTTTCCTCTAGTAGTAACACGGGCACAAGTCTTCCTCGAGGAACAACACGGGTACAAGCTTACTCCAGTAACAATATGGGTACAAGCCTTCCTTCAGTAGTAAAACGTGTACAAGTCTTCCTCCAGTAGTAACACTGGTACAAGTCTTCCTCCAGTAGTAACACGAATACAAGTCTTCCTCCAGCAGTAACACGGGTACAAGTCTTCCTCCAGTAGTAACACGAATACAAGTCTTCCTCCAGTAGTAACACGAATACAAGTCTTCCTGCATTAGTATCACGGGTACAAGTGTTACTCCAGTAGTAATACGGGTACACGTCTTCCTCCAGTAGTAATACTGGTGCAAGTCTTCCTACAATAGTAACACGGGTACAAGTATTACTCCAGTAGTAACACAGGTACAAATCTTCATCCAGTAGTAACACGGGTACTAGTCTTCCTCCAGTAGTAACACGGATACAAGTCTCCCTCCAGTAACAACAGAGGAACAAGTCTTCCTCCAGTAGTAACACGGGTACAGATCTTCCTCCAGTAGTAACACGGGTACAAGTCTTCCTCCAGTAGTAACAAGGGTACTAGCCTTCCTACAATAGTAACACGGGTACAAGTCTTCCTCCAGTAGAAACACAGGTACAAATCTTCCTCCAATAGTAACACGGGTACTAGTCTTCCTCCAGTAGTAACACGGATACAAGTCTCCCTCCAGTAGTAACACGGGTACAAGTTTTCCTCCAGTAGTAACACGGTTACAAGTCGTCCTCCAGTAGTAACACAGTTACAAGTCTTCCTCCAGTAGTAACACGGATACAAGTCTTCCTCCAGTAACAACACAGGAACAAGTCTTCATCCAGTAGTAACACGGGTACAGATCTTCCTCCAGTAGTAACATGGGTACAAGTCTTCCTCCAGCAGTAACACTGATACAAGCCTTACTCCAGTAGTAACACGGGTACAGGTCTTACTCCAGAAGTAACACAGAAACAAGTCTTCCTCCAGTAGTAACACGGTTACAAGTCTTCCTCCAGTAGTAATACGGATACAAGTCTTTCTTCAGTAACAACACGGGTACAAGTCTTCCTCCAATAGTAACACGGGTACAAGTCTCCCTCCAATAGTAACACGTGTACAAGTCTTACTCCAGTAGTAACACGGGAACAAGTCTTCCTCCAGTAGTAACACGGTTACAAGTCTTCGTTCAATAGTAACACGGATACAAGTCTTACTCCAGTAGTAACACAGGAACAAGTCTTCCTCCAGTATCAACAAGGGTACAAGTCTTCCTCCAGTAACAACATGGGAACAAGTCTTCCTCCAGTATCAACAAGGGTGCAAGTCTTCCTCTAATAGTAACACGGGCACAAGTCTTCCTCGAGGAACAACATGGGTACAAGCTTACTCCAGTAACAATATGGGTACAAGCCTTCCTTCAGTAGTAAAACGGGTACAAGTCTTCTTTCAGTAGTAACACGGGTACAAGTCTTCCTCCAGTAGTAACACGAATACATGTCTTCCTCCAGTAGTAACACGGATACAAGTCTTCCTCCAGTAGTAACACGGGTACAAGTCTTCCTCCAGCAGTAACATGGGTACAAGTCTTCCTCCAGTAGTAACACAGGTACAGATTTTCCTCCAGTAGTAACACGGGTACAAATCTTCCTCCAGTAG
The DNA here is from genome assembly GCF_038502225.1 of Cherax quadricarinatus. Classification (NCBI taxonomy): domain Eukaryota; kingdom Metazoa; phylum Arthropoda; class Malacostraca; order Decapoda; family Parastacidae; genus Cherax; species Cherax quadricarinatus. Next base: position 20,246,217 of record NC_091364.1, on the reverse strand, counting down.
TAACATTGGTACAAGTCTTCCTCCAGTAGTAACACGTGTACAAGTCTCCCTCCAATAGTAACACGGGTACAAGTCTTACTCCAGTAGTAACACGGGAACAAGTCTTCCTCCAGTGGTAACACGGTTACAAGTCTTCCTCCAGTGGTAACACGGGTACAAGTCTCCCTCCAGTAGCAAGACTGATACAAGTCTTCTTCCAGGAGTAACACGGATACAAGTCTTCCTACAGTAACAACACAGGAACAACTCTTACTCCAGTAGTAACACGGGTGCAGATCTTCCTCCAGTAGTAACACGGGTACAAGTCTTCCCCCAGTAGTAACAAGGGTACAAGACTTCCTACAATAGTAACACGGGTACAAGTCTTCCTCCAGTAGTAACACAGGTACAAATCTTCCTCCAGTAGTAACACGGGTACTAGTCTTCCTCCAGTAGTAACACGGATACAAGTCTCCCTCCAGTAGTAACACGGATACAAGTTTTCCTCCAGTAGTAACACGGTTACAAGTCGTCCTCAAGTAGTAACACAGTTACAAGTCTTCCTCCAGTAGTAACACGGATACAAGTCTTCCTCCAGTAACAACACAGGAACAAGTGTTCATCCAGTAGTAACACGGGTACAAGTCTTCCTCCAGTAGTAACACGGTTACAAGCCGTCCTCCAGTAGTAACACAGTTACAAGTCTTCCTCCAATAGTAACACTGATACAAGTCTTCCTCCAGTAACAACACAGGAACAAGTCTTCATCCAGTAGTAACACGGGTACAAGTTTTCCTCCAGTAGTAACACGGTTACAAGTCGTCCTCCAGTAGTAACACAGTTACAAGTCTTCCTCCAGTAGTAACACGGATACAAGTCTTCCTCCAGTAACAACACAGGAACAAGTCTTCATCCAGTAGTAACATGGGTACAGATCTTCCTCCAGTAGTAACATGGGTACAAGTCTTCCTACAGCAGTAATACGGGTACAAGCCTTGCTCCAGTTGTAACACGGGTACAAGTCTTACTCCAGTAGTAACACGGAAACAAGTCTTCCTCCAGTAGTAACACGGTTACAAGTCTTCCTCCAGTAGTAACACGGGTACAAGTCTCCCTCCAATGGTAACACGTGTACAGGTCTTACTCCAGTAGTAACACGGGAACAAGTCTTCCTCTGGAGTTTACCTGGAGAGTTCCGGGGGTCAACGCCCCCGCGGCCCGGTCTGTGACCAGGCCTCCTTAGGTCAGTGTCCCAGGTTGCGACCCACACCAGTCGACTAACACCCAGGTACCCATTTTACTGATGGGGAACATAGACAACAGGTGTAAAGAAACACGTCCAATGTTTCTACTCTGGCTGGGAATCGAACCCAGGCCCTCACCGTGTGTAGTAACACGGTTATAAGTCTTCGTCCAATAGTAACACGGATACAAGACTTACTCCAGTAGTAACACAGGAACAAGTCTTCCTCCATTAACAACACGGGAACAAGTCTTCCTCTAGTAGTAACACGGGCACAAGTCTTCCTCGAGGAACAACACGGGTACAAGCTTACTCCAGTAACAATATGGGTACAAGCCTTCCTTCAGTAGTAAAACGGGTACAAGTCTTCCTCCAGTAGTAACACGGGTACAAGTCTTCCTCCAGTAGTAACACGAATACAAGTCTTCCTCCAGTAGTAACACGGGTACAAGTCTTCCTCCAGTAGTAACACGAATACAAGTCTTCCTCCAGTAGTAACACGGGTACAAGTCTTCCTCCAGTAGTAACACGAATACAAGTCTTCCTCCATTAATATCACGGGTACAAGTCTTCCTCCAGTAGTAATACGGGTACACGTCTTCCTCCAGTAGTAACACTGGTGCAAGTCTTCCTCCAGTAGTAACACGGGTACAAGTCTTCCTCCAGTAGTAACACGAATACAAGTCTTCCTCCAGTAGTAACACGGGTACAAGTCTTCCTCCAGTAGTAACACGAATACAAGTCTTCCTCCAGTAGTAACATGGGTACAAGTCTTCCTCCAGTAGTAACACGAATACAAGTCTTCCTCCAGTAGTAACACGGGTACAAGTCTTCCTCCAGTAGTAACACGAATACAAGTCTTCCTCCACTAGTAACACGGGTACAAGTCTTCCTCCAGTAGTAACACGAATACAAGTCTTCCTCCAGTAGTAACATGGGTACAAGTCTTCCTCCAGTAGTAACACGAATACAAGTCTTCCTCCAGTAGTAACACGGGTACAAGTCTTCCTCCTGTAGTAACACGAATACAAGTCTTCCTCCATTAATATCACGGGTACAAGTCTTCCTCCAGTAGTAATACAGGTACACGTCTTCCTCCAGTAGTAACACTGGTGCAAGTCTTCCTCCAGTAGTAAGACAGGTACTAGTCTTCCTCCAGTAGTAACACGGATACAAGTCTCCCTCCAGTAGTAACATGGGTACAAGTTTTCCTCCAGTAGTAACACGGTTACAAGTCGTCCTCCAGTAGTAACACAGTTACAAGCCTTCCTCCAGTAGTAACACGGATACAAGTCTTCCTCCAGTAACAACACAGGAACAAGTCTTCATCCAGTAGTAACACGGGTACAGATCTTCCTCCAGTAGTAACATGGGTACAAGTCTTCCTCCAGCAGTAACACTGG